>NC_080791.1:37955137-38258470 GCF_028018385.1 Neofelis nebulosa | reverse complement strand
TTTTGTGGTCCCATACAAATTTTAGGATTGTTTGCTCTAGCTTTGAGAAGAATGCCAGTGTAATTTTGATTGGGATTGCATTGAATGTGTAGATTGCTTTGGGAAGTATTGACATTTTAACAATGTTTATTCTTCCAATCCATGAGCATGGAATGTTTTTCCATTTCTTTGTGTCTTCTTCAATTTCCTATTGTTTTCTATAGTTTTCTGCATACAGATCTTTTACATCTTTGGTTGGGTTTATTCCTATTTTATGGTTCTTGGTGCAATTGTAAATGTGACTGATTTCTTGATTTCTCTTTCTGTTGCTCTGTTATTGGTGTATAGAAATGCAACCGATTTCTGTACATTGATTTTGTATCCTGTGACTTTGCTGAATTCATGTATCAGTTCTAGCAGAAATTTGGTGGAGTCTTTTAGAATTTTCATGTAGAGTATCATGTCATCTGCGAAAAGTCAATCTTTGCCAATTTTGATGCTTTTGATTTCATTTTGTTGTCTGATTGCTGAGGCTTGAACACTATGTTAAATAACAGTGGTGAGAGTGGACATCCCTCTCGTGTTCCTGATCTCAAGGGGAAGGCTCTCAGTTTTTCCCCATTGATGATAATATTAGCTGTGGGCTTTTCATATATGGCTTTTATGATGTTTACATATATTCCTTCTATCCCGGCTTTCTCAAAGGCTTTTATCAAGAAAAGATGCTGTGTTTTGTCAAATACTTTTTCTGCATCTATTGACAGGATCATATGGTTCTTATCCTTTCTTTTATTAATGTGATGTATCACATTAATTGATTTGAGAATATTGAACCAGCCCTGCAGCCCAGGAATTAATCCCACTTGATCATGGTGAATAATCCTTTTTATATGCTGTTGAATTCGATTTATTAGTATACTAAGTCTTAATAAATGTTTCTTGAACTGAATTATATTTCTTGAGAGCGAAGGTAATTCTGAACTTACCTTCTGAAATACCAACCAGGAGATTTTACTCCACCTTTTGATCCCTGGGCCCCACAGTGGGATTGTGCCAGGTATTTAGTAACAACATTTTTGCTCCGGAAACCTCAAGTACAAATCAACCAGACACTGAAATAACACAGATCAGGATTCAGCTTGCTTCTCTGTTCCAAACAAAAGATAAGTTGTTCCTTTCAGACAAATAAACCACATTAAATTTACTATATTACTGTATCAACAGCAAATACCATGCTGATGGCCAACAAGAAACATGTAACTCTTTTATTTAATCTATCCACTTTGCACAGATTCCTGATAAAATGTGAGACCTTTCTTTTTTTTTTTTTCTCAATTTTTTTCCCTTACACTCTCTTCTAAAAATGTGTGCCCATTTCTGCTTTAAGAGAATCTGGTGAGTTTTTCATACTAACTCAGATCATTTTCATCACTCAAATGCCTTCTTCCTTTTAAGGCCCTGAGTATACCAGGCCTTCATTAGGTCAGGACTCATCAGAAACCCCCTTTTATCTCACAAAATGATTATATCTAAATAGTGAAAACTTTCCAGTAAACCTTTACATAGCTTTTCTGGGCATGTAATACACAGTATGAAATATTACACCATGAATCTAAGCTAACTTTTTTCACACTTTACATTTTATAAATCACCTTTTACCTTTATTATCTCACAATTTTCACAACCTTATTAGACAATTATTTTTATTATAAAAATTTTATAGATAAGAAAATAAAGGCTTAGAAATTTGCCTAAGGTGAAACAATCAAGATCTAATTCAGGTCCTCTGACTCTAGATATTTCCACTACATACTCAAATTTCCCCACTTTGTGCTTTGTTTACAAAACCTCAATATTCGTCATTAAAAGTCAAGGTTGGTCATGGACATCCTACCATAAACTGTTGTTAATCATGGAAATATATCAAGAACAAGAGGAGAGTCTGGGAAGATGGTGGTATAGGAGGACCTTAAGTTCCCCTTGTCCCATGGATACAAGTAGATACATCAATGTCAATATCTCAGAAAATGACCCCAAAACCAGCAGAACAAACTTCACATTTAAAGGTAGAGAAGAGGCCACATCAAAGAAAGGTAGGAAAGGTGGAGATGCAGTGGTGAACTAAGAGAGTTGTGGCCATCTGTGGTGTGGTGGGAGGGAGATGGGGGTGTGAAGAAGGGTGACAAACACATGATTACGCTGGGGAGTGCCCATAAGAAAGACAAATCCCCGTCACATTTGGCTTTGGAAGTGAGAAGGACTGAAATTCATGAGTTCTTATAACTAATGGGACTTAAAGCCTGGAATTTTATTTTTTTTTTTACTGTTTATTTCTTTTTGAGAGAGAGACAGAGAGTGAGTGCCAGTGGGGGAGGGGCAGAGAGAGAGAGAGAGAGAGAGAGAGAGAGACACAGAATCTAAAGCAGGTTCCAGGTTCATAACTGTCAGCACAGAGTCCAATGCAGGGCTTGAACCCACAAGCTGTGGGACCATGACATGAGCTGAAGTCCGATGCCCAACTGACTGAGCCACCCAGGCCCCCATTAAAACTTGAAATTTTAAATATTAGTAGGCTCACATCTAGGAGAGCCTGGAGGGTGATAGGAAACTAGTCCCCGTCCTTAAAGAGAAAGCATGACAGACCACTGAGATCCAGCCTAGAAGCAACAGTGAGAAAAACGCTTTGGGAAAAGGGGAGGGAGAGTTATTTGCTCATCTCAGAGCTGTCCCAGCTGAAGACCTCTCCAAGAACAAAGGAACTGGCAGATGCCATCTCCCTCCCCCAACCTTCAGCCTCAGCATAGACACACAGGCACCTGCGGGAACAAGCGTGGCACCAACACTCACCATCTAACCTGCTTACACCAAGCCCCAATTACCCATACAGTAGCGGATCTGCCATTTCCAGTCACACTTGCCTCAGTCATGGTGCTGTGAGTTCTTTACCCCAGAAGACAGTTTTAAGCCTCACCAACCTCCTTTAAGCTCCTTTAAGCCTTTAAGGCTCACCAAGCCTCATTGCACCTCCTGACCCTCACATTTTGCAGGGCCTCACCTGGTATCAAGGGCTGGTCACCTCCCTGGGAGGAATGCCACACTTTGTTAAAACTGCATCTCCTAAAAACAAAAACAAAAACAAACAAAAACAAACTAAAAAACAAAAACAAAAACTGCATCTCCTGCCCATACATGCTTTGTGAAGTGGCCTAGCCAGGTTTGGCCCCAGTCTCCACAGTCTAGAGGAAGCAAGGAAACAAGTTAACAACCTGAAAGACAGATAAATGAAAGTAATCAAGCTGAGCAGGTGAGAGGAAAAAATAAATGCAAAATGAGAATAGACTTAGGGAACTCAGCAACTCCATCAAGCATAATAACATTTCCATAATAGAGATACCAGAAGAAGAAGAGAGAGAAAAGAGGGAAGAAAATTTATTCAAAGAAATAATAGCTGAAAACTTCCCTAATCTGGGGAAAGAAGCAGTTATCCAGATCCAGGAGGCACAGAGATTCCCCAACAAAATCAACCCAGGGAGATCTACACTAAGACACATGGTAATTAAAATGGCAAAAAGTACTAATAAAGAAAAAAATTTTAAGGTGCCAGAGAAAAGAGGAAAACGGACAGTTACATATAAGAAAAGAAACCTATAAGCCTCTCAGATTTTTCAGCAGAAATCTTGCAGGCCAGAAGGGAGTGGTGGGATATACTCAAAGTGCTGAAAGGAAAAAAAAAAATCTGCAGCTCAGAATTCCCTATCCAGCAAGGCTATCATTCAAAATAGAGGGAGAGAGGGATACCTGGGTGTCTCAGTTGGTTGAGCATCTGGTTTTTGATCTGAGCTCAGGTCATGATCTCATAGTTCATGGGATCAAGTCCTGCATCAGGCTCTGCACTGACTATGTGGAATCTGCTTGTGATTCCCTCTTTCCTCTCTCTTTGCCCTTCTCCTGCTCATGCTCTCACTCTCAAAATAAATAAATAAGAATAGAAGAAGAGATGAAGAGTTTCTCAGACAAACAAAAGCTAAAGGGGTTCATGACCACTAAACCAGCTCTACAAGAAATGTTAAAGGGGACTCTCTGGGTGGAAAGGAAAGACATTGAGTAAAAACGAGATAAGCAGGAAACACAAAAGCAGTAAAAATAAGTATATCTCTAAAAATCAGTCAAGGGATTCACAAAATAAAATAATACAAATAGCTCTATACAGAAGTTGTTGCATATAAATTGCCTGGCAACCACGGATCAAAAAGCAGCAATAGATATGCAAAAAATAAAGAGAAAGAAATCTAAATATATCACTAAAGCCAGAAAACCATGAAAGAGCAAGAGAAGAAAGGATCAGAGAAAAACTACAAAACAACTACAAAAACAACCACAAACAAATTAAAAAAATGGCAATCAATACATATTTACCAATAATTATTTTGGACATAAATGGACAAAACTCTCCAATTAAAAGATATAGAGTGATGAAATAAATTAAAAAACCAAGATCCATTTATATACTGCCTACAAGAAACTCATTTCAGACCTAAAGACACCTACAGATTAAAAGTGAGGAGACAGAGAAAGATTTACCATGCAAATGGATGTCAAAAGAAAACCAGGATAGCATACTTATATTGGACAAAACAGACTTTATTTATTTATTTATTTATTGGACAAAACAGACTTTAAAACAAAGACTGTAACAAGAGACAAAGGACGCTATATAATGATAATCACAAGGGGGACAATCCAACAAGAAGATATAACAATTGTAAATATTTATGCACTCAACATAGAAACACCCAAATACACAAAACAGCTAATAACCAACATAAAGGAAATAATCAATAGTAATACAAAAATAGTTGGGGACTTTAACACCCACTTACATCAATGGACAGATAATTCAAGTAGAAAATCACAAGAAAACAATGGCTTTAAATGACACACTGGACCAGATGGCTCTAACAGATATATTCAGAACATTATATCCTAAAACACCAGAATAGACATTGTTTTCAAGTGCACATGGAACGTTCTTCAGAACAGATCACATGTTAGGCCACAAAACAAGTCTTAACAAATTCAGAGATTAGAGTCATACCATGCATCTTTTCTGACCACAATGCTACGAAATTAGAAATCAACCACAAGAAAAAATCTGAAAAGACCACAAACACATGGAGGTTAAATAATGCTACTAAACAATGAAATGATCAACTAAGAAATCAAAGAAGAAATCAAAAAGTACCTAGAAACAAACACAAATAAATACACAATGGTCCAAAACTTTGGGATGCAGCAAAAGCAGTTCTAAGAGGGAAGTTTATAGCAATACAGTTCTACATCAAGAAGTAAGGAAAATCCCAAACAACCTAACCTTACTCCTAAAGGAGCAAAGAAAAAGAACAACAAACAAAACCCAAGATCAGCAGAAGGAAGGAAATAATAAATAATAATAAATATTAGAGTAGAAGTAAATGATACAGAAACTAAAAAACTAAAACTACTATAGAACATATTAATGAAAATGAAACCAGGAGCTGGTTCTTTGAAAAGATCCACAAAATTGGTAAATCTCTAGCCAGACTCACCAAAAAAAAAAAAAGAAAAAAAAAAAAGAAAAGAAAAAGAAAAAAGAAAGAAAAGGAGAGAGAGAACTCAAATAAACAAAATCACAAGTGAAAGAGGAGAAATAACAACTGACATCACAGAAATACAAATGATTTTAAGAGAATATTATGAAAACTTACATTCCAAAGAATTGGATGACCTAGAAGTTGATAAATTTTTAGAAACATGTAACCTCCCAAAACTTGATCAGGAAGAAATAGAAAATTTGAACAGACTGATCACCAGCAAGGAAATAATTTAGTAATCAAAAAATTCCCAACGAACAGAAGTCCAGGACCCAACAGCTTAGCCAACAAATTCTACCAATCTAACCAAAATAGTTGGGCAAGTTCTACAAAACTAAATTTAATAAGAGTTAATACCTATTCTTCTCAAACTTTTCCAAAAAATAGAAGAGGAAGGAAAACTTCCAAATTCATTCTATGAGGCCAGCACTACCTTGATACCAAAACTGATAAAGACTCCACAAAAAAAGAGAACCACAGGTCAGTATCTCTGATGAACATAGATGTAAAGATACTCAACAAGGGGCGCCTGGGTGGCTCAGTCAGTTAAGCATCTGACATCAGCTCAGGTCATGATCTTGTGGTTCATGGGTTCAAGCCCCACGTCAGACTCTGTGCTGACAGTGCGGAGACTAAAGCCTGCTTCAGATTCTGTGTCTCCCTTTCTCTGACCCTCCCCCACTCTCACTCTGTCTCTCTCTCTCTCTCTCTCTCTCAAAAATAAATTAACAGTAAAACAAAAAAGGATCCTCAACAAAATACTAGCAAGCTGAATAGAATAATCCATTAAAAAAATCATTTACCACCATCAGGTGATATTTATTCCCAGGATCCAAAGGTGGTTCATTATTCTCAAATCAATCAACATGATATATCACATCAATAAGAGAAAGGATAAAAGCCATATGATCATTTCAATAGATGCAGAGAAAGCATTTGACAAAGTACAGTATCCATTCATGAAAAAATTCTCAACAAAGTAGGTTTAGAAGGAACATACCTTAAAATAATAAAGTCCTTATATGAAAAACCCATAGCTAACATCATAGTCAATGGGGAAAAACTGAGAGCTTTTCCCCTAAGGTCAGGAAAAAGATAAGGATGTCCAGTCTCATCATTTTATTCAACATGGTACTGGAAGTCCTAGCCGCAGTAATCAGACAAGAAAAAGAAATAAAAGGCATTTAAATTGGTAAGGAAGTAGTAAAACTTTCACTATTTGCAGGCAACATGATTATACAGAAGACCTCAATGACTCCACCAAAAAAAAAAAAAAAAACTACTAAAACTGATAAATAAATTCAATAATTTGCAGGACACAAAATCAATGTACATAAATCTATTGCATTCCTATACACTAATAATGAAGTAGGAGAAAGAGAAATTATGAAAATAATCCCATTTACAATTGCAACAAAAATAAAATACCTAGGAAGAAACTTAATGAAAGAGGTGTAAGACCTGTACTCTGAAAACTATAAAACACTGGTTAAAGAAATTGAAGATGACACAAAGAAATGGAAAAAAAAACATTCCATGCTCATGGATTGGAAGAACAAATATTGTTAAAATGTTTATACTACCCAAAGCAATCTCCAGAATCAATGTAATCCCTATCAAAAATACTAACCACATTTTTCACAGAACTAGAACAAACAATCCTAAAATTTGTATGGAATCACAGATGATCCCAAATAGCCAAAACAATCTTGAAAAAGAAAAACGAAACTGGAGGCATCACAATCCTAGACTTCAAGTGATATTACCAAGCTGTAGTAATCAAAACAGTATGGCATTGGCACAAAAATACACACATAGATCAATGGAGCAGAATAGAAAGCACAGAAAGAAACCCACAGTTATATAGTTAATTAATCTTTGACAAATCAGGAAACAATATCCAATGGAAAACAGTTTCTTCAACGAATGGTGCTGGGAAGACCAGATAGCTACATGCAAAAAAATGAAACTAAACCACTTTCTTATACCATACAGAAAAATAAACTCAAAATGGATTAAGGACATAAATGTGAGACATGAAACCATAAAAAATACTGGAAGAAAGCACAGGAAATAGATTCTCTGACATTGGCTATAGAAAATTTTTTTTCTAGATATGTCTAGATATGAGGTAAGGGAAACAAAAGCAAAAATAAACTATTGGGAATACATCAAAATAAAAATCTTCTGCACAGCAAACAATCAACAAAACTAAAAGGCAACCTAAGGAATGGGAGAAAATATTTACAAACGACCTGTCTGATAAGAGTTAGTATCCAAAATATATAAAGACCTTATACAACTCAACACAAAACCCCCCAAATAATCAAATTAAAAATGGGCAGAGGACATGAATAGACATTTATCCAAAAAAGACATCCAAATAGCCAACAGACACATGAAAAGATGCTCAACATCACTCATCATCAAAGAAATGCAAATCCAAACTACAGTGAGATATTGTCTCACACCTGTCAGAATGGCTAAAATAAAAACACAAGAAACAACAAGTGTTGGAGAGGATGTGGAGGAGAAGGAACCCCCATGCACTGTTGGTGAGAATGCTAACTGGTGCAACCACTGTGAAGACAGCATGGAGGTTCCTCAAAAAGTTAAAAATAGAATTACCATATGATCTAGTAATCACACTCCTGGATACTTACCCAAAAAATACAAAAACACTAATTCAAAGGGATACATGCACTCTTATGTTTATAGCAGCATTATTTACAATAGCCAAGATATAGAAGCAGCTCAGTGCTCATCAGTAGATGAATAGATAAAGAAGATGTGGTATACATGTATATATATATATATATATATATATATATATACATATATATACACATATATATATACACACACATGTATATGTGTGTGTGTGTGTATATACATACCACATCTTCTTTATCCATTCATATATATATATATATATATATATATATACACACACACACACACACACACACACACAATGGAATACTATTTAGCCACAAAATAAAGAATGAAATCTTGCCATTTGCAACAATATGAATGGAACTAGAGAGAATAATGCTAAGTGATATAAGTTAGTCAGAAAAAGACAAATACCATATGATTTCACTCATATGGAAAATTTAAGAAACAAAACAAATGGGCAAAGGGAAAGAGAGAGAGAGACAGAGAGGCAAACAAAGAAAGACTCTTAACTATATAGAACAGACTGATTGGTACCAGAGGGGAAGTGGGTGGGAGGATGGGTGAAATAGGTGATGGAGATTAACGAATACACTTGTTGTGATGGGCACAGGGTACTGTATGGAAGTGTTGAATCACTATACTGTATACCTGAAACTAATATAACACTGTATGTTAACCATACTGAAATTAAAAAAAAAAAAACCATAATTAAAAAAAGAACAAAAGGACTGTTCCAAAGCCAGTCCAGAGACAGTTGTGAATGTAAAATCCACAGAGCATTGTCAGCATAAAAGATAATAAGCTTCGCATGGTATGACAGGTAATAGGAACTATCATTAGTGAGAAGAGCTGAGTTTGGTCTTCTCCAGAGCGTGTCAGCCCCTGTTGCCAGATAAACAATGAAGCCATGCTTCTTTTTCATCTAAATCTCTGATTCCAGAGATATACACCATTACTGTGCTATCTCCCTAATTGCACTTACAGTCTTCAAAACTATGCTAACGTAATCACAGGTAGAGGTGATATTCCAAGAATTAAAAACTAAAAGACAAGAGTGACAGTTTATAATGGAGATTATGTCAGAATACAATCCAAACCTTTCATCCCCAACATTACAAATTGTTTGTTCCTACAATTCATAGTGATGGACAGGAAGAGGTTGCATGGTTAAAATTTCTAAAGATTTGAAAAATTCTTCATTAGGAAAGCCATGAATTTTATATACTGGCAGCTTTACAGGAATATTTTGATCTCTGTCAGACAGTTACAGAAGGAGGTATGGAAAGGTATGGAAAACATAATTTCCATAAGGAATTATCACGGAGAAGGGTTTTTTGTTTTCCAGGAGGTTTTTTTGTTTTGTTTTGTTTTTTTCCTATTGGGTGGTCTTTGTCAAGAAATGCGTTCTTCCTTAGGAAATCACTGAAATATATGCCTTGTCCCTCCTGCCATTGTTCCATTTGTTTATTGATTTATCAAATATTTTTTTTATCATCTCTTGTATGCTGGACTGTGTGCTACATGATGGGGATACAATGATAAATAAAATATGTCTCCTGCCCTCAAAGATTTTTGATCCCTGGGGGAATGTGGAGGGAATGATCACAGTCCCTGAGAGAGTGAGAGATGCAGGTTAAGACATAAAATCGAACAGGCAATTTCAGTATATTGTCATAATGGAAAGAATGTTGTTCACAGCCCCTATGGGAGGAAACCCACACAGGCTTTGAGGATCAGAAAAGACGTCTCAAAAAACTAACACTCAGAGTGGGTCCTGAATTAGGAATCAGGAAACTGAACAGATTGGATACATCAAACATATTTCCAGAGAATAGTGGGCTCACAGGAAGATGAGGAAACTCAAGGTCAGGACACCTAAATTGTACCCGCTTCTTCCAAGGTGGAGGGGTGGCTGTGGAGAGGTCCTCGAAATGTGTTCTGTGGTCATTTGACTTTGTAAAATTTTAGAAAGTAAGACATCATAGCTCCCACAGATTAAGAATCCTGTCCGTTTCCACTATGACTTCCCCTCCATTCAGTTGAGTGCTGTGGGGTGTAGATTTCAGAGATCTCGTGTAGCATAGTTGGGAATACCTTTAGTTTGCATTTGGTGGGATAAATTTATATGATTTACAATCTCGTTCTTGTATCTTTTCTGCCCACATACTTCCATTATGTTTTACAGCAATATGACCTTGGGCTTTCCCAACTGCTTATTCCTTCCCTCCCAAACCATCCTAAGCAAACTCTGCTACAGGAGAGGCTGAGCTATTTTTCTATTATTTTTATAGAAAATAATATTACGCAATTGTTGTCTCATTAAGAGGCAGTTAGAGAGGATGTAGCCAAATATGTAAAAAATATATATACATATATGTATATATGATGGAGGGTGTGTTCAGAATATAATCATAAAACGAGTATGCTTTTTTATGTTTGATGCTCATATTTGTCAGTTTTTTTAAATTGCAAGTTGTTGTAGGTTTTGTCTTATTCTAAATAGATATTCACAAACTGTACCTAATTTTGTATTTGTAATCTTCTTTCCTTCTTTCTTTCTTTCTTGCTTGCTTGCTTTCTTGCTTTCCCTAAAGAGGACCTCTCAAATTCTATAATCTTTAGGCTGTACAAAATCTGGATCTGCCCACACTAGAAATAAAGCTTTCTGTATATGATCCAATAGGCTGATTAGAATAGGGGCACCATGTCATCAGGGATTATGATGGCAGTCAACATGGGAGACAAAGATGTATCCCTTAGGGTCTTTGATCCTAGTGAAAGACATCATAGGTTTGGGCCTTCAGTGTGTAATTTTCTCTTTTCATCTTTATCTCTCACCTGAAGAGGTAACCAAACATGTAACTTTTGGGATTCTGGGACTGTAGCCAAAGGAGCCAGCCCCATGCCTTAAATTCCTTTGAAGGCAAATTCTCTTATCAGAGACCTTTGAGAAAATTCTGAGACTCTCCAACCTCATTGAATAACGACATGTTTTGTTTTGTTTTTATAAGAAAAAATGAGGTCCATAGATTATAGCCATTGTCCTTAAGTAATTATACAAGAGAAACAATTTTTATATTAAAAATGTTAGCTTCTCCTTCACTTTTGTTCAGTATCCATCTACTTGGGAGGTTAGGATTTGCTAGAGTAGGAATACAAAAGATAAACATTAAGTTCATATTCAGTTTCTAACATTCAAAAATAGGACTGAACAGCAAAAGTAGAAAAACTTGGAAGCAAGCTGTTGAGAGATGACTTCCAAATTTCTTTAGCTTGAACTTTAAGCCATCAGAGCTCAGTCCTGGAGGCATCAGTGCATAGAGTTTTCCTGGCCTGATTGCCACCAAAATCTTAGCCAGACAGATGAAAGCAGGAAGAGGGAAAATATAACTTTGTGGAAAATTCCTTCTGGAGGGATGATAGAAAGAGAGAAGGTAGAAGTCCAGTGGCATCTATATATGTCTTGTGGATGGAGGATGGTGGAGGAGAGGGAGTGCTATACATAAGTGAGGATAATACTGAGGGCAGTGCTGTTTATCACCAGCCTGGGTTACAGCCCCTTCAAAATCAAGTGGGTAGTGCAGGATGGTGAGGCAGAGAGAGGCCCTGAGGTTTCTTGGCCATCCATGGCTGTCTTTGGAGGAGCCTTGGGCAGACAGTAGCCAAGGGCTTTGATTTTTAGGGATTGCTCTGATAGGAGGGTAAGTGATGCTCACAAATCCTCAGATCAATCTCTGCAGGAGCCATGGAGAGAGGCCAAGGTAACCTTGGAGCACCACCTTTAGGAGAGAGACTTCAGACTAGAAGTTAATCCAATCCAGCCTCAGGCTCCATCCCCAGATGCCAGTAGCATAGGGAGTGCCAAGGTGGGTAAGAGACATCACTTTGGAGGCCAGAGAAGGGCCCTGGAGCATGCGATGTCAACTTTTCCCCATCACTGCATGGATCCTTGGGCATGTGAGGTAGAGGCTATTTTTGTTGCAGAAAGACTGAATACTATTGAAAGGTACTTCTTTAAATTATTGAATTAGACTAGACTTAAACCAGATTATATACTTAGCTAATAATTTTTCCCAGTCATCAATGATTGGGGGCTCAGGAAAAAGCCAAATTAATTACAGGCAAAATAAAGGTCTGTTTTCCCTGCACATCCAAGTCGGGGTTCATAGTTTGCTGCCCTAGAACATAAATTACTCCAAGATTTTGTGAACATGTAGAAAAAATTTCTGATGCACTGTTCATACCTTTGGAACCTTTCCTGAAAGTCACAGGCAAACAGTCTCCAAGAATATGGACATCTTTTGTGTGTGTCTTTGAGCATACCAGCATGCTTAGTCTGAAAGAAGGACACGCCGAGCTGGTACCTCAGGAACAACCCTGAGGTAGTTAGGGACTAGAGTTGGTGTAAAATACCCCAGCTTTTTCTCCCTTCATGGGAAAATTCTGAGTTATGTTCTTGTGGCAACCATGAAAATATATCCCCTTGCATATCCTTTTTTGTGACAGAGACCCCTGGATGGGTGCTGTGCTCCATGGGTGTCCATGACGATGGATCAAGTGTTCCATAAGCCCTGGTTAGCAGCGCTAGCTGAGACTCTGGGTCAGAAAGACAAATCCATACTTAGAAAATGCATCTATCCCTGTGAGGAAGAACCACTGGTCCCTTATAGAATCCCATAGATTCTGGTCCCATAGAATCATCTTGACACTAAGGTGGTCTCCTCAAGCAATAAGGCCATATCAGGAGCTCAGTGCTGTTTACTCTTGCTGGCAGGTTGCTCATTCAGAGGTAGTACAAGCTAATAGTCTCAGTGAGTATCCACATTGTTGGCTTCATACGTAGCTTTGTCTGCCTGACTGGGCACTCCATTCATGTGTACAAAGTGCCAGTTCTGGAGTGACTGATAGTGAAGGCTGGCTAATGTCAAATAGCTGGGTCATTTTATCAACTTGATTGTTCAGTACATCTTTCATAGTGGATGGTTTCTGGGAGAGGTCAACATGTAAAACAAAATCTTCATGCTGCTTGCCCACTGCATCTACCCAGACGTCCTTATCTCCAATCTTCCAGTCCTTTTTATTCCAGACCCCTGATCAAATGAGGAGGTCATTTATTACTGCCTAAAAATCTCTTCATGTTCTTACCTTTCACATGTCCTTTCACACAAAGTGGAAGACCAGATGTATTCCTCTCAGCTTCAACCACTGAGATTTTCCTGCCCTCCACTATCCTTCAAGGCCACCCCTGAATGGGGCTATAATGCAGCTTCCATTCATTTTTGGCTTGTACTTATGTGCCAAGCTGACCCTTCCATATACTAGATTTGGGATTTTTCCTCCTCAGAAGCTGATTGTATGGGATACCCCTGCTCCAATATGGACATAGGTGGGAGTTAATGCAACTGAGATCGGTGACATGGGAGTCTGCCCTACCTACTAATGTAACCCCTCATGTCCCCTGATCTTCCTCAGGTTTAATTCTGTATGTATCAATTCCATTTTCCAATGAAATATTGCTGTGCCTATATCACTTTACCACTTGGTAGGTCCGGCCAAACTCAACTCATAATAGACAGTTCCAGTGACATGGTCACTTGGCACCTCATAGTCATGTATTCTGTCTTTACCAGAGCAATATTCCAGACTCTGTTTCTCAAAAGGCCTATAATTCTCAGCTGCAGAAGGCATGGCCTTGCTCCGGAATCCCTGGGATCTGTGTTGTGATTCTTGCCCTGAGGCTGCCATAAGCTCATACTAGGCCTTTTCCCGACACAGACATCTCTACAACCGTTAGGCCTACTTGATCATATGGCTGGAGTGGTGGGACCTCTGGAGCTGCAGTTGGGACTGGCTGCCGAGCCTCTTCTTACCCCAGGCCCCACTCAAAACTGGTACCCTCAGTAAGAGGGCTGGAGCAATATTCCAGGTGTGAAATGTGATGCCTCCAGATTTCAAAGAGATCTAGCAGTGCCAAGCTGCCTTCTTTGTGGTAGAGAACAGGAGCATCGATTTACTTTTACTTTGGAGGTTACACACCTTACCCCTAGACTGCTAAAAACTTTACCGAAGTTTGCCTGAATCTTCATAAGTTTTATCTCCTATCCTCTGGAGTTTGTGTCTTATAAGCAAATTAGGCATTTGCTCATCCTACTTGAACAATATGAGCTCGTCCATATATTACACCAGTGATAATCTACAGGATGGATATTCAGATCATACAGCTCTCTTACGAATGTATCATGACAGGGGATGGCAGAGTTAACACAGCCCTGAGGCAAAAATCCTGCCCCTTCAGCCAGATGACCTAATAGACCTTTTGAGTACTGCGGTCTGTCCTTCATGAATGCAAAGTCTTTCTAATCCTTTTTTCTAATTGGAATGGAAAATAATACATCTGCCAAATCAATCTTACATGCCATGGATTGGAAGGCTTATTAAATCTACTTTAGCTAATAACACATGCCTAGCAGAGCAGCAGCATTTGAGGCTACTACTTGGTTGTACCTTCAGTGAATTGGTTATGCCAATGAAACCATTCATTCTCCACGATCCATCTGTTTTCAGCAGGAGCCAGATAGGCATATTAAATACAGATACGATTACCACCACCCCTGCATCCTGTACGTCTTTAATAGTGGCACAAATATCTACCATGCTACCAGGGATGCATTATGGCTTCTGATTTACTATCTTGGCCAATTTCAGAGGTATCTAGTTATTCTTCTCCATTTTAATAGCTCTTACCCTACAAGCTAAAGACCCGGTATAGGAGTTATTCCAACCATCAATTATATAACTTTTTGTTTAATTTTAATTTTTTATTTTTGAGAGCGAGAGAGACCGAGCACGAGCAGGGGAGGGCAGGCAGAAAGAGAGACACAGAATCTGAAGTAGGCTCCAGGCTCTGAGTTTGTCTGCACAGAACCTGATGAAGGGCTCAAACTCACTAACCACGAGATCATGACCTGAGCCGAAACTGGATGCTCAACCAACTGAGCCACCCAGGCACCCCTATATAACTTTCAATTACACACTCTAGGACTCAGAAAATGACCACTGGTTGGGTTCCTGAATCCACTGAGTCCACTGGGAGGAAGACTTTAGCCGGACCTCCACATTACCTGGCTCTCATAAGCCCCCTTCCTGACAGAGGCATTAGGATGCACGTTGTGCCTCCAACTACAAATGTCAACTCACACTCTGTGTCTAGTGGTTTTCAAAATGTCTGAGTATTTCCATTTCCCCGATGTATGGTCACTTAAGTAAATAACCATAAGTCTCTTTGGGAGCAGACTCAGAGAATCATCATAATTTATATTTGTCATGGTATAACAGGGTACTGCTTCCTGGGGACTCAGCCTCCTCTTCAACTAATGAGCTTCTGATATGAAAATTGGCTCAGCATTGGGAAAATAAATTTTGACTTGGGTGAACAACTTCAGTCTCCTTCCTTCCTTCCTTCCTTCCTTCCTTCCTTCCTTCCTTCCTTTCTTCCATGTTTTTGGTTGAAGATGTTTACCAGGATCTTTGTTGACTGCCCATGTATTTTGTCCCTAAGGATGCCAAGCTCTTTTAACCATCTCAACACTCCTTGTATATCAACCCCCCTGGCTTGTCATTACGATATTTGTGGCCTCCTGGCTTCTGGTCATTAACCGCTACCACTTGGTCCTTATTAACCTGGGACCACATGATTTCCATAACTCTTTAAACTCTGTGATTTCTTCTCCTACCATCAGCCCATACCTGCAAAGGACAGCCAGTACCAGTGACTGATGGCCCTCTCACCTGTGCATTCCTGATGGCCTTGGTGAAACATGTGTCTTCCAGGTCCTCATGTGAAGCATAATCCTTTGGTGGTTTTTCCAGCCTACCAAACATATCCAGACCAGGATTCTCACTTTTCTTTATTCCTGTCTCTGCCCTTTACTAGGGAAAATCAAACACTTGTACTTCACTTAGCATTAGTCATCGCTTTTTTTCTAAGCTTCTAAGAGTCATTGAAGAAGCAAGTTTGTCCCATTCTCTGAGGTCCTTGCCAGGTGTTAAATCCCATGTCCCAAGAAGGTGCCCCCAGATCAGTGAATTATTTTTCAGTCTTATATTCCATCCCTCTTAATCAAGTACTTTCAAAATTCTATCCTAGAGGTACTGCATTTGTTCCTGCTGCTACATACTAGCTAATTCAAGACACTTTTTGGGTAAAGAATTTCTGACCATCCTTATGAGGCCCAACATGTCCCCAGTTAGGTTATACTGGAATTTAATCCTAGATATATGTCTGACAGCCAGAATAGGAGGCAGGACCAACTCTTGAGGGGAGTGCCTATTGCCTTGCAAGGAAGAGGCCTTTGTAGCATCTTACAGTGCGGTGGAAATGACAGCTCTTGTTAGGGAAGAAGAAACTACCTCTGTAGGTTCTTAGGGCTTAAAGGAGTCTGCAGAATGGATATCCTCAGGTACATTTATCCAGATATCCTTATTCCATGTTTCAGGCTCCCAACAGGGTCCTTAAACTAACAGAGGTGCTTGATTGAGCATACAGGTATTCTTTGAGCTCTGTGACTCTATCAGATCTTTACTCTGCTGCTCAGTTATGTCTACTTTTCTACTGCAGGAGATGAATGCTTCTTTCTGAGTTACCAAAGAGGCCCTCTGGATCTCACATTTGGCTTTTAACTGCTTGTCAATGACCTTCAGTTTCTCATTATCCTTCTCAATACAATTTAGCAGTAACCAGCCAACTCTTCTGTCTTTGCAAAAAATTTTCTCCAGAAAATACCTGAATCATTGTACCCACAATACTAACCTCTTCCACTAGAACATTCTCCCATGTCATCACTGGAGAAATTACTAGCTGCCACCTTGTGCCAGGTATCCATGCCTTGTCTATCACTCAGGATGGCAGCTTTTGCCTGGTGAACAATGAATATGCCTATCTCAAATCCTCATTTTACTGCCTATTTTCTTTGACAACTCTCAGTACCACTTGTATTTACTTAGGTCCTTTAAGAAGCAAGCATTAAGACAAGATAAAACTTGTAAGAGATTTGCTAGGGGAAGTGAAAAGGCTGCATTCATGTTGAAATCACAATTCACACACAGTAGATCCCAGCCAATGACTAGGGAGATCAGGGATCCTAAAGCCAGGCTCCTTTCTGAGAGATATGGATCTCCTCTGATGGATGACTTTGACTTCAGAATCCCCATCGGCTGGCTGAAATTGTGTATACTACAGTACTATAGTCTGAGATTCATCTTACCTAACACTCTTTTGTCTCATCTGTCCTTCACAAGGGTGAGAACTCCACTGTGGTTTGACAGCTGTCTCTACCTCCCCCAGCTCCCTCTCCTTTGTCCCTTTTAGGCATCATGTCCACTAAATCTCTTGCACATCTAATTCCATCATGGGATCTGCTTCTTACAAGACCAAACTAACACATAGTTTCTTAGAGTCTCTCCCAGTGGGTTTGAGTCCCAGAGGCCCTAATTGTAACTTGCTCATTGGCACACCCTTTCTTGACTTTTCTATCCTCACTGACTTGCTCTCTCTCTTAATGTTTCCTAGGATCTCCCTTGAGATAAACTATCTCCTTTTATTTTTTTTTTTTTAAAATTTTAACGTTTATTTATTTTTGAGAGAGAGACAGAGCATGGACAGGGGAGGGGCAGAGAAAGAGGGAGACACAGAATCTGAAACAGGCTCCAGGCTCTGAGCGGTCAGCACAGAGCCCGATGCGGGGCTCGAACTCATGGACCGTGAGATCATGACCTGAGCCGAAGTCGGATGCTTAACTGACCGAGCCACCCAGGCACCCTTATCTCCTTTTAAATAAACCACTAGCATCTAAATACTGGTGTAAAAGATGGCTTTGGAAGGAACCCAAACTAAGAAAATCTTTCTCTTAAAGGATAGCTACATAAAGAGAATAGATAACTTCTGCAAATGATTATTAAAATCCTTATTTTAGAGGGGCGCCTGGGTGGCTCGGTCGGTTAAGCGTCCGACTTCGGCTCAGGTCATGATCTCACGGTCCATGAGTTCCAGCCCCGCATCGGGATCTGTGCTGACCACTTAGAGCCTGGAGCCTGTTTCAGATTCTGTGTCTCCCTCTCTCTCTGTCCCTCCCCTGTTCATGCTCTGTCTCTCTCTGTCTCAAAAATAAATAAACGTTAAAAAAAAATAAAAAATAAAAAAAATAAAATCCTTATTTTAGAGATTACCTTTGTTTCCTGATTTGTGTCTTTGTTGGAGTTATGGTCATAAGCTATGACTGGATGTTAAGATGACCTCATCTGCACTATGAAAAGTTCAACAAGGGATTAGGATCCCTCTGTTCTTTAAAGCCATTGTCTAGTCATACCCATGGTGTTTGCGTGCCAGTTGTGGCAAACCCTTTCGAGCTCTTCCAAAGACCAAGGGAACTATCTCATCTCAGAACTTTGACTTCCAAAGAAATCCGACATTTGGTAAAGGGCAGAGTTGATTTGTATCCCTTGAGATCATGGAGCTTCTACTTTATTGTGAATAAAAGAACATAAATTGAGGTAGTTTGAAGATGCGGGGGATAAATGGTCTTTATTCTTCACAAGCGCTATTAACTTTCACATTTATTCTTTAAAATTCTTGAAAATCTTTCATCTTAACATATATTTTAATAAGAAGTAATATCCTCAAAATCATCAAAATTGACATGCCAAAAAATATGCCTTATTTTCATAAAACTTCATGTTTTTTCCTTGAACACTGCAGCATATTCCAGCTTGAGAATTGTGATTTCACACTGGGAAGATCCTCTGCCCCAGCACCTTTTCTTTGAGGTCCAAAGAGAAAATGGATTCTTGACAGTAGCTATAAGAATGTACATATAAATTTAAATATATGCATGATATAAACTCCGCTATGTTCAAGCACTTCCCAAAGATATACATATAAAAGCAAAATAGAAAAATTATAAAAAGAGAAAATAGGGGTAGCAAGATATAATAAAACCAGCAGTGAGGCTAGTCCATGAAATGTATATCCCCACGTTTTATGCACTGTCGTGAACAGCAATGGAAAAAGAGAGAACTTAATCAAACCCAGTGCAATGCAATACAATACATGAAAGGATAATAGGAAAATAGAGAAGAGATTCCAGTAACTGCAGCTTAGAGAAAAAGTACATCTATGAACAACAGCAACACCAAAAAACAGTCAAGAAATCTAAAAACTTTCCACAATTAAGAAAACAAATTCCATCTGATAAAATGCCTTAATGCTAAATACATGTAAGGGGCCCTGAAAGTCTGTATTAGTCAATCAGTCTAATGAAATCTCAATTAAAATACTACTTCCCACTACTGTCCTTAGAAGAAATATTTGAATCAGACTGGACCAATTAATCATCTGTTCTTTTATTGGTGCTTGATGGAAGATGGGTCCCTGATTGGAATAAGCATTTTCCAGTTTTGGATCTTGAAACTGTCATACTTGGTTGGTCTACTTGTCCCCCACCCATCAGGATGAGTAGTGGGAGACAGTTACATCTTGGTAGTTGAACAGCCAGCATTACAAAGAACTGGCACCTGTACAGGGATGCTGAGCTCATAGTAGTGCCAATTTTGCATGCCCCGCTACCCTTGTCCCTAATTACACTTTGCCTTTAGCTACTCATTTATAATAAAGTGTCCTGGAACACTGAAGCATAACAAATGTGGGGAGAGATTCTGGCAGGAGTGCAGACTGGCTCTCCATGGTATATATAATACCACAGGGTATCAGGTGAGGCTGTTAGAAGGATGAAAAATCCAGCAGTGTCTCTGTCAGTCCTTCTGTCAGGAAAAGACAGTGGCTGCTCAAGGCGAAAGACATTTAATCATTTATATGAGTACTCAAATGCAGTCTTCTCATCTCAGAAAATGGCATCAGAACCCACCCAACTGCTCAGGCTGAAAATGTAGGAGTCATGATTCTTTTTTATTTTTTCTCTTTCATATATACTGCATCTAAACTGCTAGCATGCCCTGCCTTTTTTATCTCCAAAATCATCCTGACCCCAAGCACTTGTCTTAATCTTTGCATATCTTATCATGGTCCAAGCACCATCCTTTCATACTGGGTTCCAGGAACGATAACCTCCTCGTTGGTTACTTTGATACATTCTTGCTCTCTTACAATACATCTTCCTCACAAAAGCTGGTTATCTTTTTGAAATGTAAATCAGATCAAGTCTTCTCTCTGCTTAAGACTCTTTAGTGATCTCCTCTTAACCTTCAAACAAAATCCAGAATTTTCACCATGACTTAGAGTGGCCCTAGATAATTTCAGTTGGCCCTCTTCACTTATCTCATCTTAGTCTCCAACTCCCGCCATATTCTAAGCATACTGGTCTTTTCTTTCTTTATGTTTGGCCCCACCTTCAGGCCTTTGCTCTTCCTATTGCTTCTGCCCAGACCTTCCCACTTGCGTCTTTACTCAGATACTGCCTCTTCATTCTTGGCTTCACTGATGATTATATCTCAAGTACCTCTCCCTACAGTCTACCCTTGCTGAGAATAATTTTCTATCACATTGCCCTCTTATATTATCTTCATAGAATGTATCACTAATTCAAATCATCTTATTTGTTTACATGTATTTTCTGTCTCCTCCTATCTAAAAAGTTGACTCCAAGAGACTAAGGCTTTTGGTCCCCACAGCCTGGGTCAGTGCTTGTCACATAGTTGGTGTCCAAAACACTTTTGTTGAATGAATGAATGAATGAGTAAATGATTAAAAAGAAAACTACAGGCTCAAGGTGGAGTCACTTGCTCCTAGGACACCAAACCAAGATTTAGTTGCAGTTTCAACCTCCCCGGGGATGGAACTTTAAGCCAACCAATCTGGAATTTTCTGGTCAGCACCAATGAGGTAATCTGTCACTGGGCCTTCTCCTTCCTTCCAAGGAAGATGAGGTAATCTGCATGATAAGACCCTTGCACTTCCCCAAATGGAAGATGACCTTGCCAGAAAAAATCCTGCCTTTTCTTTTGTTAATAAACTTGCCCCACCTTGCTTCTGATAAAAATCTTCCTTTTTGTACATCTCCTCAGAGCTTCCCTCTACTTATTAGATGGGATGCTGCATGATTCATGAATTACTTAATCAATTAGATTTTAAATTTACTCATTTGAATTGTTGTGGTTTTTTTTAAGAAAATCAACCAACCAATGAATCAATCAATGGAAATGTTTTTATCCTGATTAAAAAGGAACCCTGCCATCTTTAATTTAGTAGGTCTAACAAGTACCTGATTATCTTTCTAGGAAATCTGCACAGTGACTGGGATGGCAGGGTAAAATTTGGAGGGAAAGTCTTTTAGGGTAAGATTTTCAGTGACAGATGGTATCATTCACATAATTTGATGTTAGGAATATTTCAGTCAAACTCCCCCAGTAGACTTGATAGGGAAAAATCTGCTATAAGATGGTCAACAGGACTGATAGGGGGACTCCAGTTTCTGCCTGAAGACTCCTCTTCCGGATTCTTCTTCCCACCCTGCTTGGAAGTAGCAGACTATATATTGTCCCCTCTTCCAGACCTCTGGAGAGTGATCGCCTCTGAGCCCACCAGTGTAAAGTAAACCTCCTGCCTTCCAAGATCTCCGAGTTCTTCTGCCATCGGGTGATCCAGACCAGTTTCTGTAATAGAATAGAGCCTTTAATAGGCCAATAGAAACAAGCTCATGTATTTCCAGGATCAGGGCCTGATGTGGGAAAAAATAATATAAATGAGTCCCTTTCTCCTTTCCCTTGACTTAACCTCTCCTGACTACACAAAAGAGGAGCGATGGGTGAATTCCCCAAGAAACAAATTCTGAGATGGAGGCTAGCCTGTGGGAAGTTTATTAGGGAATACTGTTGGGATCAACATCTAGGGGAGGGAAGAGGAGGAAGATCTGAATACAGGGAGAAATTGAACTGTGATTCAGTCTCCTTGGAGGCTTCAGCCAATTCTAAAGGGAGTTGTGAAACTGGAACCACCCTTCATTTATCCCAGGTTGGATCAGGGAGGCTAAGCCTTTATATTCCCATTAGGATCTGTCATTGGATGTGAGTTGCTCTAGAAGGGGAACAGCCTTCAGCCAGCCAGCCCTCCTGGACAGAGGTGATCCCCATAAGGGAACAAGGGACACAGGGCTCTAGTCATTCCCATTGGGGAATCTGGGTGATGCATCACAGCATCCACCACAGACCCCAAGTCCAAGAAGGACTGAAGTTAATTCTTCTCCATCAAGCAGAGAGGGAATGGAGAACTTATACTCCCTGCTTTGAACCAACTCCACAGAGAGGGCAGTCTGGGAAGTCCTTAGGCACAGCATTCAGCAGCTGCTTTTAAAAGAGAGGCTTTGTTTTTGTTCTTGGTTTTTTGTTTTTGTTTTTCTTTGTTTTAGTATGTTTATTTCCCACTTAGGAAATGAAAAGTCTTTCCTCTTTGCTCAGAGTCAGACTGTGGCTCAGCACTTTTCAATCTGAATTCCTGCCTTTACAATGGAGCCTCCTCATTTAAGTGACTCTCTTCAATCCATACAAGGATAGGTTATTCCAGGTTCTAGGATACAGAAGTGTGCATCTAAAAGAAATACTTTCTCTGACCCAAAACTAGTTGTAGAAGTTGACCTGAGATGTACTTGTAAAGTTCAGACAAGAAGGAAAAATTATGCCAAACTGACTTACTCATGTCCTTCGTTTTGTTTTCAATTCACTCTAACGTCCCTGGTGTTAATTTCTATTTCTTTGGACCTCAAACTCTAATGTGACTTAGAATAAACTGGTGTGATTAGGAAAGCTTGTTGGGTTCCATCCCCACAGACTCAGAAGATCCAAGTGGAATCCAAGAATCTAGATTTTAAAAAAGCATTCCATGGGGCTCCTGGGTGGCTCAGTCGGTTAGGCATCTGACTTCAGCTCAGGTCATGATCTCACATCTCTTGAGTCTAAGCCCCGCATCAGGCTCTGTGCTGACAGCTCGGAGCCTGGAGCCTGCTTCGGATTCTGTGTCTATCTCTTTCTCTCTCTGTCCCTCCCCTGCTCATTCTCTGTCTATCTCTCTCTCAAAAATAAATAAGCATTAAAAAAAAAAAAAGCGTTCCAGATGATTTCTGATACAGGTGGCTCAGACACCACACTTTTAGAATTGCTAGTTCATTTCATGACAAACACCATTTAACTAAGAAAACAACACTCCCTGTGACTGATTCTTATGAGCAATACAAATAATGTAATTTGAGCAGGAGCCTAAAGACAGGCTGCTGCCTTGCACAACTCCAGGGAACTCTACTCACATAAAACAAAATAAAATTATGCTCCAAGGGCTCCATTCATGTTGTATTCTCCTCTCTGTCAAAGGTGCTTCCAGACTGGTATGAGAGATGGTTTTGTTAAAGAAAATGCAAACATCTCAGTCTAAGTGAGATACCTAGGTATACATTCAGCTGCCACAAACTTGGGTTCCTTTTACTTAGAAAACGGCAATAATGGTTCTCACTCATCAGTAAAGGTATGAGCCTTTCTCCGGGTCTAGTCATGTGTGCTTTCATCCATTCCCAAATACCATTCAGAGAAACAAAGTCTCTTCCTCCCACTGCGTCCACGTCGACATCATGTTACCCAAAACACAAACTTCCTAATTTCTCTTGAAGCCACCTTGAATGCCTGCTGCCATCTCTTTCTCGTGATGTTCAACTTCCCCTTTACTTTATTTTCCCCTTAGTGTTGCTTTTCTCTTAAACCATTCATCAGCCTTCTCTCAGTTACAGAGTGTGTCCACTAATTGGTAACCTAGATTCTTTGATGGGTCAGACTCTTTTCTTTCGAATATTTTAAAACCACCCAACAAAACACAACATGTTATGAATAAGCTTATACAGATTTACTATAATTACAATCTGCCCAACCTAAAGAAGCTGTTTCCTGCCAAGAGTTAGGTCAGAAAAGGAATCAAATTCACATTTGCTATCAAAAACTCCCTTCTAAAGAACAGTTGTGTAAATTAATCCCTCTTTAGGTCATACAAAGAGACTTCATATTTGTTTAAGCAGATTTTTGGAAGGTATGATTGTGCACTTGAAACATACTAGATACTATACCAAATATGCTATCTATATTGACTCATTTAATCCTCATTAAAAACCCAAGATGGGAAATAGTATTAGTCTCCCTGTTTTATAGATGAGGAAGTTGAGGAACACCTACTTTCTGAAAATCACACAGTAAGAATTGTCAGAGCCAAGGTTCTGTGCTCAGGTTTATGTGATTCTAGAATCACACTTAGTCACACACACACAAAAAATTCCTAGAACAGGGTTGCAGCTTATCTTATAAAATTTTGCAGGTATCACAAAGTCTTAACTGTACCTAAGGTATCTTTCCTTATTCCTATTATTAGATAAAATATTTAAATTGAGACCATATTTCCAGAAAATAATAATTAAAACAGGAATATAGCCTGAGAACAACAGGCTTTTCCCCACTGCCTTTACACACAAGTGCCACTAGAAAACATTCCCAGAATATTTTAGGAGATAAATCTGTTCTAATCCTAAAACACAGAGAACCAACCAGAGGCCTCAGGGAAGGGGATTTAGGACTGGTAAATTCTGAAGGGGGAGGGAATAAAAAGGAAGTTTTGGAGATTAAATCACTTACTAAATCTCATTGCATATCTCTGGGCAGCTATGATTACCAGATGTGCTTTAACAAGTAGAATTAAAGAGAAGGGGTAGATAAAATAAAGTCAGGAGATGTGCTGCCCAGGACAGATTTATCCAACTTTACCATTTTGTTTCAATTCTTCATAGTCTTCTAATTTGATATTCAGAAATGAACTTGCTGTGCACAGCTTCAAGGTTTCCAATGAATGGTCAGTGAACCTCTTTCACAATATCTGACAATAATGTGCTTATTGACCACTCACAGTAAGCTCCTACCCTCTGGCCCACCCTGCTACCCCATCACACTTTGTCCTTTATCCTGCTTATTTTTCAAAACTCACATCATAACCTGAAATGTTATGTTATATTTTGCTATATTAATGTTATATTATTTGCTTATCATCTGTGTTTCTGTCTAAATAGTAATGAGGGTTAATTTTGTCAATCTTGTTCACCCCTGCATTACTAACATCTAAAATAGCTCCTGAAATACAGTAGGTACATAATAGATACTTCTTAAATTAATGAATTGATTGTGGTATAGACTGCTACAGGAGGTATTAAGTTGATATATAACATTCTTTAATGTTTACTATTTCCCAGGCCTGTTCCAAATCTTGCACATCTGATTCTCTCCTTAAATACTCATGATACTTCCGTAAGGTAGATACTATTATTTCCTCATTTTATAAATAGGAAAAATGAGGCACAGAAGATTAGGTTAAGTAGCTCAACATCATGCCTAGCAAGTGACAGAACCACATTGGAGTCCAGATTGTCTGTTCCACAGTTCCCCTAAACACCATACTAAAATAAAACAAGATACTATCAGTTTGTTTGGGAAGAAAAGTCTCGCCCACGTGAAAAATAAGTTCATAGTGAATAACAAATGAAGATATAATCAAGTTTTCTAAGAGCCAAAAGGAGAGAAGGCTCCCAGAGGACTGCAGTGGTCAAGGAAAGTCTCACAAAGACTCTGAAATTTGGACTGGTTCTTGAGTAATGGTTTGGTTGGCAACAGAGGTCTCTGATCACTGAAGTCCCAGTGATTACAGTAAAAAAAGGCCTGCTCCAGTAAAGATGTAAAGGACCAATGATCACATGTCACACAGACTTTTTTTGTTTGAAGGGTCTGTTTGCTTTGGCAAACATTACTGTTGCTTATATGGGAGAAGGGAAGAGGGAGAACAAAGGGTAAGGGACTGAAGATGTCAGTTCCTTGAGATGATTCTGAAGGAGAAAGAATTGCTTTTGGGACACTAGTGGTCCAGGAGTCAGGAAAAGAAGACAGTCATACTCACCCTCCTTACCCCACTCTGTCTTCTATTATTGCAACAAGGACTAGTATTATTTTTACCAGAGTGTTTAGAAAGTTAGAGTTTTGTTAATAAGGACTTATCCATACCACTTGGTGATTTCCCAACTGAAGTAAAAATTTCTATACATTGATTCATCACTGATTGTGGTGGTGAGTATTGAGATGTCAAAAGATAGGCATTGCTGTCAAAGAGAAATGAGGCTGTTCATTTTCTTCTGGTGAGGATCTGAGAAAGAGTCCTTAAGCACTGCAGGGTTCCAGCAAGGTGGGGAATGTGTTAGAAAACAACATGCAAGACATAGCCCCCACGTTTTTACTTCCTCATCCAAGACTAGACCACAAGATTCCATTGGTGGCACTTTCAACTCCTTCTATTCATCAGGGCAGCAGGATTCACGATTCAATGAGCTAAGAATTAGAATCCTTTCTCTTGAAAATTGGTTTTTGAAAGTGCCTGGTGGGTATGACTAAGGTTTTGTGCACTGGGGTTTTAGTTGATGTTTGTATTTTTTCTTATTATGACTTAAAGGAAAAAACCAAAATCTAAAATTAGCACTTGTTTTTTTCAACTGGGAACTTAGTAAACACACCAGCAATGGGGTGTGTGTGTGTGTGTGTGTGTGTGTGTTGCAATAAGCAATATTATAATTTCTTGACATTTTTATTGCTGTTTATGGACATATATAGGGAGGTTTTAAAGAGTTCTTCAGAGAGAGAGAGAGAAAAAGAAAGATGAAAAAAATGGCTGGCTTCCAAATCACCATATGTTTCCAACTGCAAATTCAAAAGCAGAAGACAGGACTTAAGCTGTACAGACTTTTGTGGGAGTTGTAGAACTAGGGAGGTTGGTCCTGTTTTTAAATTTACTTATTAGAATTTCAGTGTTATCCAATAACAAATGACTGGGAGGAGAAAAAAAAAGCAAATATTTATTGAATATCATCTATGTGTAAGACGCCGAGTAGGGGAGAATATAAAAAGGCTTAGATAGGACATAGTTGGGGAAATAAGATAGTGAATACGTTCAGCCAGAAATTCTCAGGTGATCAGAGTATAAAGCTGACCTGGTAAAAGAAGGATTTATAGAAGAGGTAAATTTGAACTGAGTCTTGAAGATGGACAGTAAGACATTCTAAGTGAAAGGAACCATAGAGCCAAAGACACAATGATGGCAGCTGTGCAAAGCACATTCAAATATGGTGACTGAGTCTATATGGATGGAACTGAGTTTGTATGGGTTGGGGAGAGGACAATGGAAAAAAGACTGGAAAAGTAAGTGAAAGTCAGATTATTGTGAATTTGAATGACAGGCTTGATACACTGTTGTCATCATTGTTGTTTAAATATTATTTAATACAAACAATTTCATGAATTGGGTATTGATTATTAGCTTCATTTTATGTGAGGTGAGGAAACTGAAGCTCACAGAGGCTAAGTAATTGTCCAATATCAAAAAACAAATATTTGGTGAAGCCAGACTTGAACTGAGGTCTGTTTGATTCCAAAGCCTCCTAATCTCTTTAGCTTCCATGGTTGAACAGACTGGAATGGTAAGTGCCGTCAGCCAATGGGTGAGGCATTCCAGCAGGGATAGTGGTGTTTTATGGCAGGACCAGGAAATTAGAGACCTAGACCTACGGGGACCCACCACAGGGCATGGTAGAAGTAGCAGGACCCATCAAGCTACCTACCTATCAAGTGCTCTGGATGAATCTTCAAGAGGGACCCCATCATTTAAGATAGACTTTCTGGCTCAGAGTTGGACAATTCTCCTTCCATATGAGTGTGCCTGGAAAACATTTTTTAAAAAGCATATGTAGGGTGGGGAGTCAGAGTGGTTAAGGGTATTTGGAGCCATGGCAGCCCAACATTTCCTCTCTGAAAAACAGTACTCCTTGGAGCAGGTAAGGATTTCTTAGACTCAGATCCTTAAATCAAATTCAGTTAAAAATGCCCCAAAGCACGGTGAGTAACCGAAGTGACAAGAGCTAGGGCCTCAGAAGCCACTCTCCAAATAACATGTATCTAATTGTAAAAATGGCTTATTGTTTATGTTACTGTAAAAACAAGGAGCCGAAGTGATTTCAAGCACAGCAAGATCCATGTGCTCAAAAAATATATGTAGTTCGTCTTTCTCCATTTCTCCTCTCTGTCATCCTCAATATTGGTTCATTCTCTGGTCACTTCTCTGAGTGGTGGTAAACATGACTAACAGCAGTTCCAGACTCTCATCTGTCAGTTCACATACTCAATGGGATGAGGGTAGTGTGACTTTCAGATTGCTTCTTTCTCCATCAATGCAGCAAAATTGCTAGCACTAGGTCTTAATGATCCAGCTTTGAGTCACAGACTCATTCTTAAACCAGTTACAATGGCTAGAAAATGTCATGTTCTCATTGGCTAGTTCCAGGTCACAAGCCTCCCTCACATAGCTAGGAGATAGGCACAGCTGTACCCAAACCATGCTGTAGGAGAGTGAGAAACGGATGGTTCTACAGGGAAAACTGGGTTGCTGTTATTCAAAAAAGAACAAGGATTGCTAGGTAGTTGTCATTATAATGTTGAAAGCACTACTGATAGAAGGAGTGGAGGCAGGGCAAGGGGAATGAAAGAAAAAGAGCCATCTACCACTACGGCGAAATGCAATGGCTTCTAGGGTTCCCACTTTCTATGGGAGGCCTGTGCCTCCCATCCCTCACAACTTTCCTTTTGCCTCCACACTTGCCAAACAAGCTCCGTCATGCATCCAGGCCTTTGTATGGGGTGCTCCTCTGTCTGGAACGTAGACCCGCCCTATCCCAACATCCACTTGGTAAATTTGTACTTTCACATGTTTGAGCATACCTCTCAGCAGAACATCAGACATTCTTTTCTGTCTGTTCCCGTAGCAATTCAGCATTTTTTTCTTTTTTTTTTGGACAATGACCATTACTTTTTATGGATTTACCTTGGGGATGGTGACATGTAGTAGGCCGCCTTGATAGTTGCCAATAGTGTGTTGAATAAATTGTTTAGTGATTGCTGTCTGTGAGGAGGCAAGTGGAACATAGTCTTTTCCTTGTACCTGATGTGTTGTAGACCCTACACATAGGTTATACATACATGTATTAATTAATGAAAGCTCTTTGCAAAGTCATGTAGCAAGGTCTGTGACCTCATTTTCTGCTGAGTTTTCTCAGAAGGTCAACTATCTTCCTCACAGAACATAAGTATCTTTTTTTAAATAATTTTTTAAATTTTTTTTTTTTCAGAGAGAGGGAGACAGAGTCTGAGGGGTGAGGGGCAGAAAAAGAGGGAGACACAGAATCTGAAGAAGGGTCCAGGCTCTGAGCTGTCAACACAGAGCCTGACGTGGGGCTGAAACCCACAAACTGCGAGATCAGGAACTGAGCCGAAGTTGGATGCTTCACCAACTGAGTCACCCAGGCGCCCCAGAACGTAAGTATCTTTCAAGAAAATATCAAACTAGAAAATCTTCTAGAACTTTTAAAAAAGATTAATTTAGATCCTCCCTTTACTGCTGTGGCTCGGTGCTAAATAAGACTTTGAGATACTTTCTGGCTGTGTGTGTGGTGGCCTGATCCTCCTCACAAAGGCTTCCTAATCAATATCATGATTTGGGAGATGGTTAAGACAGAATTTAAAAGATGGCAGAATATCTGGGCTGTCAGCGTGGAGTTTTGATGACAGTCATCATCTGCCTTTAGATAACCCAGTTTATTCCACATGAGGAGCTCCAAGGAAGCCTTCTTGGGATTAATATTCTTGCCATCATTTTTCACAACGTGGCATATTTAGGACAGGAATCGTCAGACACTCTATAATGTTGCTTCCCAAGAGGCCACTGACAAACTTACAAGCCTTAGCTTTTCACCAGGCAGAACTCTCGCCTTTTGTAAGTTGCAAGAACTGTGACAGCAAGCTTGCCAAGCTTCCAGAATGCAGCAAGTCCTGCCCAACCAGCCTGTCAGAGAATGAGGTGATTTATAAGCCAGAGTCTAAGGGTACCAAAAATAATAAAAGATGGAAAAGCCCTGAAGGGGACAGCTAAGAATAGTTTTCTTTCTTCACCGTCCTGCAATGCTCTGGGGCAATCTTGGTAAATCTTGGTAAATAGGCCTCTGCATCGGTTCTTGGGGAAGCCCACTGCAGAGTCACAGTAGGCATTAATAATCCATCAGGGTCTGAGCTGGGCCTCACCATTCTTCTCATCGCAGCCAAATATGTAGAAGAGGCATGGCATGTGAAATGAAACTCATTCTTCTCTTAGAATACTCTTCCATGGTTTCCCACTGAGTTCTAGTGCCATCTTTTCCTACTCTAGCCAAATCTCACTGACTCTCCATTATTTCTCTTCCCTAAATTCTATTTGAGACTCTTCAGCATTCCCTTCAGATTAGCATTTATTTGTCCTCTATTTTCCCTAAAACTTGCCAGTAAGATTGTAAGGATCTTGATGGGCTCCTCTGCATCCGTAACTTCCATAATGCCCATCAAAGTAAATATTCACAAGTAGCTTCATGATTGGTTAATGAGTTTTGGACCAATGCTTTAGCTGTTGAGTATGGGGAAAGGGACTTGCATTTGTTTAGCGATGGCTGTGTGCCAGGCACTGTGCCAAATGCTGCACATACATTATCTAATTTAATATTCACTGCAGAAATTTGAGGTAATCCACATTTTATAGGTTAAGAAACTGAATTTCAGAGAAGTTATAAAACATATTAGTAATAAATATTCCCAGAAGAATTAATAAATTCTAGGAATTACAGTGCTTAGAGAAGTTCCACAGAAGAAATCGAGATATAAAAAACACCATGTTTTCTGAATTCCTGTATTTGATACATGATCTATATCTGTATGTATATATGTATCTATATCTGTAGGTGTATACATGTATATCGGTATCTGTATCTATATTTATATGTGTGTATGTGTGTGTGTGTATATATATATACACATATCCATATCTATATCTATATATAGATAGATAGGTATTTCTATTTGTCCATCAGCAGACACTTAGGTTGTTTTCATTTGTGAGATACACATTTTTAAATTTTTATTCATTGTTCTTACCTAATGCCTAAAAGATTTTCACTGTTGATGATTAAAATTGTGTGTTTTCATATGTTTACATTAAAAAAAAAATAAAGATAAATAATGCACAGTTCTCAGTTTCAAAGAGCTCAAGGTCTACTGGATGGGACCAAAACATAAAACAGATAATTATATAGGAGAAGTGAAGGATATATTAATGAAAGGGACATTAAGGGACCTCAAAGAAAGAAAACCTAATCCTGTCTGCAGAGCCTGTAAGTTTTCTTAGAGGAACTGAAACTGCTTGCCTTGCCACTACTGTTTCACCAACACTTAGCATAATGCCTGATGCCTACTACAAACTTGGCAAGCATTTGTGGAATAAATGAATAAATGCATGAATGACTGAGCTCTCAATTTGACAGTCGCTGAGGATTTAAGCAGACAAAGAGGAAAAGTTTGGAAGGTGGGCTCATAGCAGGAAGTTAGAGCATAGAGGATTATCATTCAAAGCAGAGGACACTGCAGAAGTAATGGCACACAGGAAGGAAACCAGATAACTTGGGCGGAATATAACTAGCCTGACATTGGTGGAGCATAAAATATGCAGATGAGAGTGAATCAAGACGGAGCTACAGAAATAAGCTTGAGCCATATTCAGGGGTAATATTGGAAATAGTTAACAACTCATATAGTATGGGTACCAAGCTGTCAGAATAGATGCTGGCCCAGAAGGCAGCCTGAGCTGAAAAGCTTCACCCCTTTAGATGCTTGATTTTGGAAGAAAGCCCAAGAAGCTTGAAGGTGGATCTGGGTTGGGTGGAATGGGGTCTTGAACTCAAGACAGGGAGTTGGACGGGAACCCAGACAGTTCATCTAGAGTAACCAGAGAGTTGGTATATATGCCAGTAGGGAGATGTGGTCTGGAGCTTGTGGAAATTCTTTTCTAATTGCTTCTCTTTCCCCAGTGAAACATGAAGCCAGGTCATCAGCAGAGAGTGAGAGTGGAGGAGGAGGGGCCGGAGGTTTGTGGAGGGATGAGAAGGCATGGAATAGTCATGTGTAAGAAAGGGAGAGCGAATCAAGTGGGGCATGCAGAGCAGCACTAAGAACCCACTCGAGGTTAATATTCATGAGACTAAAGTGAAACCCATCACAATGATTCTGTGTTTTTCTATGGCAGTGTTGAACTCCATGAATGCTGGTGTGAAAAAAGTGGAGTGTCAAAATATACCTCTTATGTCTTACTCCTCCCCTTCACAATAAAAGTTTTGAAAATGTCTGCACCAACTGGCTTCATTTTCCCATTTCCCATTGAATTTCCACCCTACCGAATGTTCTCTGGATGTTCTTGCCCATCTTGTGAATTCCTTTCCACTTGTTCATCTCCACATCTTTCCCTACCCTCCCCATTACCTCTGGGCTACCCTCTACCCCTATGGTTTTCATCGTGTAAGCTTGTAGAGGACTTCCCAATCTGTCTCCAGTTATCCTCTGTCTCCTGAGCTCCAACTAGCTTGTCCAGTCCTCACTGGATCTTGCATTCTATGGTTGGGATCACAAGGGAAAATTTAAAGCAAAACTGTGGGGCTTTTATCTTACAGTGCCAGAGTCTTCCACGGGCTCATGAGGCTGGAGTGTACCTTTCCATTTAGAGCTGCTATACATCATGACTTCTAGAAGCAAAGCAAATTGAGCTGTTTTCTTGGGAAATTATGGGTAGCTGGGACATATCAAAGGGAATTTGGAATGGTTTATGTGGTTTGAAAATTCTTGGGGTAAAATTGCCTTCCTGTTGCCTTTGGAAACTACAGTCCAGAATTGGAAAGGAGGTAAACAACAGGAACTCCCTCACTATTTGGTTTGCTTCCCATTTATACTTAGCTAATTGTTTTGTGCTAACAAGAGAGAATGTTTCTCTACAATCTTTCTGTTTTTTGTCCCTAAGGCTTGCTGCAACCATGGGACACTTGGAAGTTGGAAGCCTAATCAGTTCACTTTCAGTTTACACACAAATGGAGCCATGTGCATTCTGCCATGCAATCCAGTGAGTGAACTTTCTCATCTGCCTCCCTACTGCCTCTGCTCCATTGTGCCTAGAATGGATTGAATTCATTTGGTGTGTTATTAGCCATCGTCCAAGGCTAACAGCATTGAAAATTTCAAAGTGGTGGTTGGTGGTCATGAATTTAAAGTAGGGTTGGTGGTCAAGTGCAGTGTTCCCACCTCCCAACCCTCAAAATGCATGAGTCACAACCTGCAGACAGACCTCTCCCTTCCTTCTGTACCCCCTCAGCAAACCCTTGGGCTGTCATTTCCTCCATTCCTCTCAAAGTGCTACTTCTCTCCAGTCTGCTTTCTTTATTCCAAGAATTTTCTCACTTGCCACTGTCTCTTCTGTTGTTTCTGTCCCTGTGGATTGATACCTCTTTGTACCCCTTTACTATCATTGCAGCAGGAGTTGAAGAAAGAGGGGAGATAAATCGGTAGCATCAGTTACTAATTTTTATCCAGAACACTTAATTATTTTGGTATTTATCTTTTTGCCCCTAAATTCCTTCAGGGTAGAACTGAGCTGATTAATTTCTGTCCCAGCTACCTTGCATAATGCCTGGCATTTTCAGTAATTCTTACTGGGGAAAAAGAAAAGATGGAATGAATTTCTCTAAGAGTCCTTTTGCTAAGCTAATGCCTAGAATAGCATATAAGCTGTATATAAAAGTTCAGACAGATAATGATTACAAGAGCAGATAACGATGTTAGGAATTAGGTCAAATATGCATTTGGATTTTCAGAAAAGTCAAAATGCATTTTTCTAAGTTCTATTTTCAGAAATTTGATGCTTATCTTTGACTCATATGTATTCAGATCTCCAAGAAAAGTTTTCCCATTGCCCAAGTGTGGGGGCATGTTTTTATGCAACAAACATCAGCCCCTCACTGCCCTGCTACCCCTACCAACAACCCCTACCATAGTTGCATCTTCTCTGAGTTGTTCTCTGAGGCAGGAAGGTGGTACATGCCAGCCTGAACTCCTGGCTCAGGCAGTTGAGTAGGAGAAGAGGTGGGTGGTTCAGTAATTTATTTTTGCATGCCTGATTTAAACCATCCCCTTCTCACCAAATGGGAGCTTTCAGCTATTAGAGAAGACGTGAGGCCTCTTTTGTCTCTCTGCCTTTCAAGCTGCAAAGATGCCTTTCACCAGATCAAAAGATTAAGGCTCCTTCCAGAATTCCAAACCAGCTGGTTCTGAGAATTTTAAATGTGCCTGAAGAAAGCATCTGTTCTTTCCATGTTGCCTCTATCTTCCTTTTATACTAAATACCTATTCATTTATGTCTGCTAAGGTTAATAAGTGGGGAATCTACAGTTTGGAAATCCAAAAACAGAACCCTCTACCATGCATGTATTATTTTCCTAATTTTGCTGGTTCCATAAAGACTCTAAAATAAGGCTTTCAATCCCTGCTTTTGACAGGCCGCCAGCCTGACATACCCAATGTTGACTGCAGCTATCTTTCTCAGGGTAGAACATGGCATTCACACAAAAACTTGGCTTATGTATTTTGAGAAACTTAAAGCCTTGAGAGGCTTTCTTGAACTGGTGTTTTGAAACTTCCTAATGCCCCAATTAAAGAGACTTGCAGTTTTCTCTGAGTTTCACAGCTCAGCCTGGTATAATCTGGATTGGGACGGTTCCAGGAGAGGAGGTCAAAAAAAGTGCAGATTCATACATAATGTATGTAGCATTTTAATAAGCATCCTTTCATACTACAGCTTCTCTTCATGGCTTCCCATAAAACTTCAGAAGCCACAGGCATTATGACTATTATTTTATAAAAGAGTAACAGAAGGGAATGTTCAACCTCTTGTGATCTAAGTTCCTCCAGGAATTAAAATGTCTTTACACAGATGCCTCACAACAAAAATTTGTACTCTATGGTAGTAATTCTCACCAAAATCAGATAAACCCAAGCTATATCAAGCTTGAAATTTTCAACACTTATTTCCCATTTATAATGTGAAGATAGATTAATGTCCAGTGGTAAAGGGGGATTGAGCAAGCACCTACTAACCTTAGAGCTAGAACAAGCAAAAAGATTTAATTTAAGCAAAATAAACTGGGAAAAATATTTTTTAAGTTCATTTTGTTCTACTTTTATTTCATAGCGAAAGGGCATATCAGGTTTGAATTGGACCTTAAAAAATATGTAAGATACTCTCTATAAGCATCTCTGCTTAGTGGCATGGCACACATTATTGATTATTTACCCAAGGATCATTCCCATCCACTCTTTCTCATTTAGGAACCCTTGGAAATACATCTCTGAACACCAAGGGGATCCATATTGGGCCTTGATGGAAAATGGCACAACACTTAGAACTAGATACAGTACTGGGTGAGATTTTGATTTGTTCCCCTTTCAGTAGTCAGCAAATGCATTTGCAAAAATAGGCCACTCCATTCTTGTCCAACTCTGAATGTCAGGAAATATTTCCTGTATGAGAAGCTGAGTATTCGTCATGAATCTGTCAGTTGCAAGTCATAGTTCCCCAACTCAAACTCTCTTGATTTTTAAGAATGGATTAATTGAGAAGTCCCCCAGATTTTTTTAGACATAGCTGAGTCCAGTGGTTCCAAGGCCCTATGGAGACCGATAGAGTTGATGTATCCTCACGGACATCTATTGTACCAGTCACAGTGGCTGTGAGCATGGAGGATTCTGGTCCATCAATTCTAAGTCAAACAACCATCCCTAGGGACTGAGGGTATGGAGGAAGAGAAATCAGTCCCCCTTGAACCACGTGGGCTGAAAAGAACTACTATGCCATGAGGGAAGGATAATTACCCAAAAGAAGGGTTGTAGAATGATACTACACAGACAAAAATATTTTACTCACTCCATTTTTGGTGCACAACTTAGGATCTACCTTCTTCTCTCACATTATGTCAATTCTTTTGTATAAAAAAGGAAAGAAAGGACATACTTCCTCTGCCATAGGAAATACTCAGTTACCGCTAGTTCCTATCTAGCTGTAAATTGAGATTTTCTAACTAACGAACATTCTTTTAGGCAGGGCTAGATGTGGCTTCTCATGGACTCATCACCCATCACTAAGCAACATATTAAAGCATTCCCCCTCAAAAAAAAAGAGTGTGCAGTATGGAGGGAAAATAGAATATTTACAATTCAAATTCCCAGTTGGAAAAGGAGAGAAATTAAGACAATATGCAAGAGTTTCTAGTCCACGACATATCCCACACATTTAGACAGAATTAGCAAGGAATCCCTGCATGCAGTGATGTGAGAGGGTGAAACCCTGGACAGCCTAGCTGGTACCAGGTTCTGCTCTAGGGGGATCATTTTTATTCTTTGTCCTCTGTGACCCCATCTGAGATCAGTGTTATCTGATTCATCTTTGGGGGGCTCTCATGGATCTATTAAATCTAACAGACTTAACAGGGCACAGTCAAGATCTTTGATTTCATAATTCTTTTCTTGTATTGCTTAAATGTAGAAGTTTATTTTTTTAACATGCATTTCATGAAATTGGGCTCATTGTTTTACATTATTAAGATCTTTCTGGGTCTGGATATTGTTCATAAACATTTTAGCTTTCCCTCCAGCTTTGTGCCAGTGACACAAGGCTGTAGTTTTAATAATTATGTTTATAAAACTTAGGTTTCAAAACTTAGAGGTACATGGTGTCCTAACTTTAAAAAGGAGGAGAAAGATCTCAGAAAAGGTAGGCCACTGAGATTGCTACTTATTCCTGGTAAAATTCTAAAATAAACTACTAAATAGATGTTGTGACAGCATGGAGCAAAGAAAATGCTGATTGCTTGAAAGTGGCATAAGCCTACTAAGAAAAAATATATTACACTAATTTAATTTCTTCCCTTCATGGTACTGCTTGATCAGGAGAGGGGAGGAGTGCTATAGACACATGCTATATGAATTTCAGCAGGGAATTTAACAAATCCAGTCCCTGCAGATGAGATGGATTGAAATACAACAGAAATGCCATCCCAACCAAGGAGATATGGTGTAGCTGAAGGAGCATGAACCAAGGTTTATTGTCAAATTAATGTTATGAATACCTTTCCATGCTCAAACACAGCAAAGAAAAATAAAATATAGGATGGAAGGTAAAAAGCTGTAGCCGTGATCAAAAAGAAGATAACTTCTCTGTCCACCAAGGAAAGTACAGAAACTTTCAAAGTCAAATGTGATCCAAAGGCCAGAACTCCAAAAAATAGGGGGAGTTAGTAGAAAGTTTTGAGTCCTACAAGGTGAAGGGGTCCCAAAGCAGTCTATCCATACATTTGGACGGGCCATGTTTGATCATTATTTGAAAGGGCTGGATTTATGGGTTCTCTTAAAAGAAAAAAAAAAAAAAAAAAAAAAAGAAGCTCAGACAATGATAAGCCTGTAACGATAACCTATTGGAAGTGTAAGCTCTCTATTTAAGATGGATTTTGCTCATCTCACCTACAATGTTTTGTTGTTGTTGTTGTTTTTATGTAACTTACCTGGCATCTATAGCCTTTTGAGTTTGCTATCTCTACCAAGTGCAAAAGTAAAAACAAACAAATGTTATTAGTCTAGAACTCAAAGCACAGATCCAGAAGTAAGCTGATTACTCAGTTTACTGCATCCATGTCATGGCTACTCGACTTGGCATAGACTCATGCTTCTTTAGGAAAGACTGTGAACATTAACCACCACTTCTCATATGGAAACCTCACATATCAATGGTGCAGACTAGTGAAGACCTGTCTCTTCTGTGCCAGTTCCGATGTCTATTGCTTTTCATATCGTGGCTTTTCTGGGTAATTCCTGACCATCACAGCATACAATGCGTTCCAAGAGGATTCTTTCCTATTCACTAAAGTGGTGTCTGAATCTTGCCATATACGAGAAAAAAATGCATAAATTTTAGGGTATCTATTCTTCCTCCGTAATCATATGCCCCAGTGAGTTGCCACTGAAGGTTTGAGTATCCCGTCTACCCTCCAAAGTTCAGCAGAACCCTGCCCGGATTCTGTGGTAAACAGAATTGTGTGGCAAGCTAAGAATTCTATACCAATGTGACATGCCTTGCAAACTTGTAGCACACACATATCGTCCATAGACGACCCCAGAAAATTATTTAAATGAATTCCAACCAGTGCTGTGATCATTTAATAAAAACCTGGTTTGAATGCTTATATATATGTTTCCCATCAGGGTACAATTTTCAATTTGCTGCAGTGGAAGGTAGCCGGCTGCTGAATGCCAGGGTGTGGGAAAGAGCAAACAATTCTGCTGTTTTGCAGCAGGAACTCACCAGGGAAAACTGATACCCTGCAAAACACACCCAGCTCCTGCTTCTCTAAGCCAGAGAAGATGACCTCTGATCTCTCTCTCTGTGAACCTCAGTGCCAGAGAGTTAGGGGAAGATAGAGATTCATGACCACAAGGAAAAACAAGCGACTTGAATATGGATCATATAATACCCTCTTTCCTTTCCTCTTTGCTCCAATTTCAACCCTTGTTTCTTTCCCTTTTTCAGCAAATCATCTGAAAATATAAGGCTTCCATGTACCCTGATTGATCAAACACTTCCAGGAGAAAGTTTCCTTCTCAATTTCTTCCACGTTGTTCTTATGGTATCTCCTCATTCACAGTTTATTAGTCTTTGCGCACAATTTATTGGTCCTGACCCAAACTAGCCAATGAATCTTTTCCCTGTGCTTTTGGACTTGAGGTAGTAGAATAGTCTGGCAGGCCTCCCTAGAGGTAGAAGCTGTAAGATACAAAAACTGCAAGTACCAATCCCACTCCATCTCATGTTTCCAGATAAACTAATTTGCAGTGACACAGAATGAGGTCTCTGTGAGGAAAGAAGCCCAGGTAAGAGTTGAAAAGAGAGGGGGAGAAAATAGAAAGGAGAGCCAGAGAGAAGGAGAGAGAGTTCTGACATCACATATGTCTCTGGTTCTAGTTGTTTCCTTGTCCAGTAGCATCCCTGTCCTTCCCATAACTTGATTGTTAAACAATTTCTTTGGTTTAATGAACAAAATTGACTCCCTTTAAAAAAAATGAGTTCAAGAGTTAGTGCTATCATTGCAGCCAAAGGGGTCAACTGATACAGCATTAAAAATCTTGCAGCAGGCAAATCTCTTTTACCTATGATTAGATTATTCTAAGATGCAATATTCAGACCCAACAGGATAGGCTGATTTCCCAGTACCACACCTAGATGACAATGTTCGTCTTGACTTTGGGAAGGTCACATCCTACAAAATCTCCAAGTAGAACACCTTTCCTGGAGGAGATAATCGCAAGTTACCATCCATGTGCTGCAACTCACCTACCCTTCGGTCCTCTTATTTGATCACACATATCCCAACCTGAAATCCCTCTTGGCCTTCCTCAAAGCTGAAGACATAAGTAGCTGAGTTGGCTAGGCTTTCGGACCGCAGATGTTGGCCTGAGAGAACAGAAAGTCCTGTTTAGAGTATTGCAGTGGTTTAGAGTCAGGGGCTATGGGAGAAGGTACCTCTGGGGAAAAAGTATCAGAATCTCTGGATAGAGGTGGCATGGGGATGGATAAGAAGTATTTAGTTACACTTACTCAGCCTTCTTAAAGCTTAAGCTACTCCCTTCTCTAAATGAAGACCTAATTCTGTCTATAGCTTACACTTTACTACCATGAGTCCATTGATCCTGAAAGACAGAAATCATAGCTAAATATGGTCTTCAATGAGAAAATGCATGCCCAGCCACTTAGGGAGTACAAGGTGCTTGCTAAGACCAGCTAAACAGTGCTTCTCCAATTAGGTGACACAATCTAAATATCCAACAGCAGAAGATTGCTTAAATACACTATATATTATGTACATTTTATTTTATTTTATTTTATTGCTGTGATTAAAATCAATGCCCTCAAACACTAATAATATGGGAGAATCCTTATGATATGCTTTCAGTAAAAAAAAAGAAACTTTTTATAGTTTCAATTTTGCAATACAAGAGAAATTTGCAAAACAAACTAGAAATATGTCAAAATGTTAACAATGTCAAGATGGTGGGATTGTGTGAGATTTTATTTCCATCTTTTGACTTTTCTATATGCTCCATGTTTACTCTGATGAGCATGCAGTGAACCTCTATAGTTACCTCTGTAATGGGTGTTGGTTGAGAAAATAAGAAGTAAGAACCTTGAAGTCAAAATGAACCAGGGGCATACTGTTTCCTCCGACCTTCCTCCACACCAAGTCCAATGTACTTGAGCAACTGGAATGTTGGAGAAGGTAAATCAGAAAATGTGTGATAGTTCTAGAATCCCAACTTGAAATTTTTTTTTTTTTAATTTTTTTTTTTTAAATTTTTTTTTTTAACATTTATTTATTTTTGAGACAGAGAGAGAATATGAACGGGGGAGGGTCAGAGAGAGGAAGACACAGAATCTGAAACAGGCTCCAGGCTCTGAGCTGTCAGCACAGAGCCCGATGCGGGGCTCGAACTCACGGACCGCGAGATCATGACCTGAGCCGAAGTCGGCCGCTTAACCGACTGAGCCACCCAGGCGCCCCCCAACTTGAAATTATTTAAGATTTTAACTTCTAATGCCTTTCTCTTTTTCTCATGGATAGCAGAATCAAATACTCTGCTTCTTAGACCAAAATCACAGTTACTTTCCCTTCTGACATGTACTCTTTTTTATTTATTTTATTTTTATTTATTTTTATTTTTTTAATTTAGTTTAATTAAAAAAATTTTTTTACATTTATTTATTTTTGAGAAACAGAGTGAGACAAAGCGTGAGCGGGGAAGGGCAAAGAGAGAAAGAGACACAGAATCCGAAGCAGGCCCCACCCAGGCTCTGAGCAAGTGGTCAGCACAGAGCTTGATACGGGGCTCAAACCCACAAACTGTGAGATCATGACCTGAGCCGAAGTTGGACGCTCAACCGACTGAGCCACCCAGCCTCCCTGACATCTACTCTTTTGATATCAATTTTTTTTTTTTGCTTCTTGGTTCTATACTGTGTTTCTACTTCAAAAATCAAAATAGTGGGGCGCCTGGGTGGCTCAGTAGGTTAAGCATCTGACTTTGGCTCAGGTCATGATCTCACTGGGTTTGTGAGTTTGAGCCCCACGTCGGGCTCTGTGCTAACAGATCAGAGCCTGGAGCCTCCTTCAGATTCTGTGTCTCCTCCTCTCTCTGCCCATCCCATGCTCCTGCTCTGTCTCTCTCTGTCTCTCAATAATAAATAAATGTTAAAAAAAAATTTTTAAAAAGCAACTTGAGGCCTTTTCTAAAAAATATTCTTGGTTAAAATGCAGATCATTTAAAATGACAATGGCCTTCTAAGGTGCTAAGACTTAAGTAATATGGAGATGGAATCCAGTGTTCCTTTCCCTAATTTTCTGTTTCTTTCACTCTCCCCTATACTCATCAGCTCTATTCCTATGACCCACCAAAGATAAACTCATTCATTCTAAGGGATAGACCTCTGTGAAGGGATTATACTCCTCCTTTCCTGCCTGCTTTCTTCATTCAATATCCTCCCTGTGCTCAAGTTTCTAGACACACTCCATTTTGTACTTCTGCTACCAGATGCAGTATTTTGAACCTGAAATCAAATAACAACAACAAGAGAAGTGATTTGATTCCTGGCTCCCTCCACCCATGACAAATCAGATGACCTTGGGAAAGTTTCTTAACCTCTTGGTATTTCACCTTCAAACAGTGATGGCATTTCCTATCTCATGGGGTTGTTGTGAGGATATGAAATAGTTTTCTAAATATTTTAGCACAGCACCTGGTAGATGCTCAGTATATGTTCATTTAATCTAAATCTCATTTCTGAAAGGCAGTCTGTGAGATATAATACACAGATTGGGGAAAATTTGTAAGTCAGATATTTTGGGGTTCAAATCTCTGTTCTAGCACTTACTAATTGTGTGAACTTGGACAAGTTTCCTATGCTCTCCAATCACTGGAGACAATGACATCTACAAGTTATATTCATATTTAGTGCAAGTTCATATTTAGTTCATATATATGATAAGTGCCCATTACCAGAATGTGTTTAATAATAGAACTTTAACTATTATTAGTGTTATTGTTATTCTGAGGATTATTATTTAGTGATGGACCAGGTGGAAAAGCTGTAGAAGACTCTCTAAATGGAAAAAAGGGGGTGGGGGGCAGGTCTTAAGAATAAACTAAAAAAAGTTTTCCAATTTCCTTTGCTCCTAAAATCCACCCAAAAAAGAATTCCTTGCTAACATGAGTGAACATGAAGGTGTTTTCTTTCCCTCATCCCCAGAGATGGTAGCAGAAATGGAATTGGTGAACAGGCCCAATTCAAACAAAGATATCTACAGGAATAACATTGGGAGAGACACAAGATTTGTTTTGGCAAATAGAAGAGGTTTCTGATTGTTTTGGTTTTCTTCTCTTGGAGCCAGTCGGCATCTGGCTTTGAGAACTATGGGTATGCTCACCATATGTCCTACATTTTGTCTAGAGAAGTCCCAATTTAAAATATTGAGTCATGTTGCCCCTTAAAACTCTTGTATTTGTGACATCATGGATTCTTCTTTGTAGTTTAGAAAATATGGTCCTGTAACTACAGAACTCTGTATCTGCCAGGGTAAAAGTAGGAATCACAGGAAAATGGGACAGGTCATGAACTAGAGAAAAATAAACTGGGATATGTATCTTTTTCCTCTACGATATTGATCCCCTCACAGTTTATGCTGGGTGCTGGTTTGGCACTTTCCTCTAAAGAAAAGAAACAGGATAATACGTTTCCAGTGTGATCATGACCAATCCAATGTCTCTGAACAGAGTCAGGCAATCTGGAGGAGATTTCAGTCCTTCCAGTCTGACAATCTTCTATTGACAGAGCAGAGAAGGGGAGGATACAATAATAATAGGAACAACCAGTCTTCATTAATACATTGAGAGCTTGTGTGGCTGAATGTTTGCATGCATCAGTTTGTCCAATGCTTGCAACAATCCTGTAAGCAGACAGTAGTATTAATTTCCTTTTACTTATATGAAAACAGGCTCAGAGAGATTAAGTAATTTGGTGACAATCACATGGCTGGTAAGTGACAGAGCTGGGATTCAAGCCTGGCTGATCTCTGGATTTCTCAGTAGGTGGACTCATCGTACATTTAAATATTTTTGAAACAGGAAGGTTGAGGGTCAGGTCTGAAATTTCTGGGGTGACTGTGAAGTTGTGGGAGTATCAGGCAGGCTGCTGCTCACAGAAGAGCAATTCTCTCTAGGAGTTGTGTTCATCCCAGAAGACTTTGGGAACCAGAAATCCATTATGTGAAAGTCAGCATATCTGGATGGGATTACTAGAGGTGTGTAACCCCAGGAGTGTTGGAGGTTTGGCTACATACTGTGTCCTATTTTTCAAAGGTTCTGGAAGAGGCAAAACTCGAAACATGTTTCTGCACAACAACTGTCCACTTTGGTTTCAAATCCATGTGTATTTCTAGGGGAACCAACTACTTTGTACCTCTTTCTGATTTTAGTGTGAGTCCCTCATACAAATATCCACTGGCAGATCAGGCCTACCCTAGTGAGACCAGAACAACAGCAAAGAAACATGTTTAAGAATCTCTATCTACTCTACCCTTGAATATTTGTTTGTTTTTTTGGTTATAACAAATCTTTGGTAGGAAAAGTAAAAGAAAAAAATACCATACTGGGTACCTCTTATGCAAGCCACGGTTCTTGATGCTGGGAACACCATCCCCATCCTCAAGGAAGTTTCTTCAGGAAGGTAATCAAGAGAAGTGGACAGATAATTATATTACAGTATGGTTAAAGGACAGAGTTCCATGCATGGAGAGTCAGGGAATTTAGAGCCAGTCTTGAGTGATGTTCCAGTTATGTATTGCTGTGTAGCAAGCTATCCTAAAATTTAGTGGTTTAATACAACAGCCACTTATTTACACTCTCTTAGTTGGAGGGTCAGGAATTTGGGCAAGGATCAGCTAGGCTAGTCTTTTCTTTCATACCGTATTGATGGAGGTCACTTGGTAATATTCAGCTTGGGGACTGATTAGTTTATAAGATCCAAGATGGCTTCACTAACTTGTCTGTTACCTTGCTAGGTTCAAGGGGAGAGGAGATAGAGTCCTTTTCTCAAAAAGGTTGTTAAAGGATCTGTAGCTGTATTTTAAAACCCAGTCATCTATATTACCATAAAGTACTTATATTTCTTATATATGCAAAATACACTCACTTTCTTCTCCTTTAAAAATCTCATCCCATACGGCATTGGGTTCAGGCCTGTTGAACAGGATTTCATTTTCCAAATTAGATCCAGAAACAGAAGTTTCCTTGGGTCCAGTTCCCTGGATTCCTTTTGGTCTGAAGACCTATGAACTTAAAGGGGAATTTTTCAATCCCTACTCTCACGGTGGTGTGAAGGAATATGAAAACTGCAATATATAGTACTGTTAAAAAAAAAAATGTCACAGAGAGCAGTCACTGGTTCAAAGCAATTCTGAAATTCAATCAGAAACTTGTTATCTATTCTTTGATTAAGCCTTCATCCTGCTCCTGTGAATTCCCCGGGACTCTCAGGTCCATTCTCTTCTCTCTTGGGTGTGCCCACTGAGTCACTTTTGCCTATGTTTGCAGCTGAGTAATTTCCTCAGTGTGCTTCCTGCTCGCAGAGATTCAGAGATCCAAATATTTTTTTTTGTACCATTGTTGTCTCTTTCTTGGAGCCAGTTGGCATCTCGCATTGTGGGTATATTCCTTTAAAAACTTTGTGGGTTTCTTGTGTACCTGTCGATAAAATTCACTTCAGTAAACAAAAAGCCACAGTCACATATCTCTTAAACATTAGCTCTTTTCAACCGTGGGCTGCCTGTGGGGCTATGGTGGGAACACGCCCTACAGTCTTAGAAACGTAATAGTTTAAGTGAGAGGGCCTATAAATCACATCTTTAAGATACTTAGAGAACTTTTCATTAAACTAAAAGTATATGAGAGGCATGAGATAAGGTCATGTGGTGGTATTCATCTGGTGGATAACCCTAAGATGTAGGATCCAAGGTGGCTTCATTCACATGTAACTGCCTTCATAGAGATTATTGGAAGGTTAGGCTTAACTGGGACTAATCATCTGAAATGTCTACACACGGCCTCTCCATCAGGGAGCCTTCAGAGTACCCAGATTTCTTACATGTATTGTCAGAGCTCCGAGAGGAAATATTACAGTAAACAGAGTAGAAGATGCTTGGCTTTTAATGACCTAAACTCACAAATCACATGGTGTCACTTCCACCATTTTCTATTGGCCAGAGCTGTCACAAAATGCTCAGATTTAAAAGGAGGGAACTTGGACACCACTTCTCAACGACAGTGTCAAAGAATTTATACACGTGTTTAAAACTACCACAGGAGGCCACAGGGAAGGACATCCACAGAAAGGGATATTTAAGCTGAAATTTAAAAATTCAGGAATTAATGATGCAGTGGGGTGATTGGGGAAGGATGCTCAGGGCAGAGATGAAGGCACAGGTAAAGCATGAACCCTGGGCTATTTGAAACACTGTGGAGATACATACAGTACGTGAGACTGACATGGAAGGGTAAGCAACAGCTGTAAGGTAAAGGCTCAGCACAATTGCACTTAGATTTGAACAAGCAGAGACCTTCCCTTGGGTGGCATATTTTATTTTATTTTATTTTATTTTATTTTATTTTATATTTCATTTTTCTGATATTTGAAAATTTAATACTATGCTTCTCTTTTTTTTAATATAATTTATTGTCACATTGGCTTCTATACAACACCCAATGCTCATCCCAACAAGTGCCCTCCTCAATGCCTATTATCCACTTTCCCCTCTCTCCCACCCCCCATCAACCCTCAGTTTGTTCTCTGCATCCAAGAGTCTCTTATGGTTTGCCTCCCTCCCTCTCTGTAACTTTTTTTCCCCCTTCCCTTCCCCCATGGTCTTCTGTTAAGGGTCACATATGTTTAAAGGGCCCTTTTGGACTCTTATTCATCCATGGCTATCCCCCAATGGTGTGAGGCATCTTATATGAGAGTCAAGAGAGTCAAAAGAGCTTGTCTGTCTAAAAGACATGTCCCATTCTAGACCATTCTTGTCCCATTCTAGACAAGGTATCTAGTCTGATACCTTGAGACTCCAGGGACTGTGCATGCCTGAGAGATGGACATGAGACAGCTGTCCTGGGGGACAGTGGATAGACATTGGACATGAGAGCTTGAGTGTCCACATGCTAGTGTACAAGGCTCTCTCCATGCTGGTGTTGAAGCTGGGGGTGGGTAGAGAAAAGGAACAGGGAGAGACCTTCAGGAATTCCAGTACCACAATGTTCTGGTCCCAAACTCTGAGATGTCCAAGAGTTCCCAATTTGAACTTGGCCTTCCAGGCCCTTATGTAGTTCTATTTTTAAAACATTCAGGAATAGCATATTTAAGAACAGTTTGAGAGCTTGATTTCTAACTTTAAAAATGGTATTTAGCCTTCATTTGTACTATTTTTCTGGGCCCTTCAAGAGGCCTTAGGACTGTATAGACCAAACTAAGGAGTTTATATTATGTTCTGGGAGCTGCATGGAACAGTGCAGAAAGGAGTTTTGTCATTTGTTTATGGATCTTTCATAAGTTCTTACTAGGGAACCTGACACACTGTAGATACATATTACATATTTTTTAATGAATTAATTCACATTTTAATTTTAGGAAGATCACTCTGGTGCAGTATGGTGAAGGCTTTGGAGAAGAGCAGAACTGCAAGTAGAGGGATTAGTTAGAAAGCTCTAGAAGTAATTCATGTAAAGGTGCTGGTGGCCCTAATTCAGTTGCAGATTTTAGGATGGAGGGAATAAGAAAGAAGTACACACATCTACTGTTGCATTTGTCATACTATAATTTTTTTTTTCCTTTTGGTCCATCTTTCATACCAACTATGATGTCCTTGAGAACAAGTCTGCCTTCCTCACCACTTTATTCTCATTGTCTGGCCTAGGGATATGGTAGTCACTTAAACTAAGGTTCATTGCATTGATTAATATAGGAAAGGACTACAACTTGTAAACCTCTTATAGCAACCTTGTAAGATTTCTTTACGTAGCTGAGGAAACTAAGCTTCAGACAGATTAAACAACTCAAAATAAAATCTGAGTATCTTTTCATGGCCTACAAAGCCCACACAGTCTCCTCCTCTCTCTGCCTCTCTCACTCTCTCTCTCCCTCTCTCTCTCTCTCTCTCAAAAATAAATAAATAAACTTTTTTTTTTTTTTTTTAAGTGGGGGACTCCTGGGTGGCTCAGTCAGTTGAGCATCTGACTCTTGCTTTTGGCTCAGGTCATGATCTCACAGTTCTTGACTTTGAGCCCTATGTCAGGCTCTGCACTGACAGGGTAGAACCTGCTTGGGATTCTTTTTCTCCCTTTCTCTCTTCTCTCTCTCTCTTTCTCCTCTCTCAAAAATAAATAAACATTAAAAAAAAGAAATAATCTGGTCCTTATCTACCTCTTCAAAATCTGTGTAACCATCTCTGTCATTCACTCTATTCCAGCTAGCCTGGTTTTCCTTCTTTTTATTCAATGTCTATGGGTTTTATCTTACTTTTTTTTTCTTTTTTTTTTTTTTGCACTTATTGTTCTCTCTGCTCTTGCTTCTAGCTCTTTGCTTTCATTGGTGACTTTTAGCTCAAATGCCATTTTCCAGAAAGGTCTTCTCTGACCATTTAATCTAAAGTAGATCCCCCTAAACAAGAGTCAGAGTAGATCATAATTGTATCACATTATTTTACTTTCTTCATATATATTACATCATCTGAACTTATCTTGTTTATGATGTACATGTATATTTATTCCTTCCCCACAAGAACAGAAGCTCCTTGAGGGCAGGGCTTTGTCTGTATCCCCAGCAACTCAAATACCACCTGATCCATAGTTGACATTCAATAAGTATTTATTAAAAAGGGTGATTGGATGGATTAATGAATGAGTGAATGAATAAATGAATAGACTTCACAAACATATAAGGGAGGGGGAAATATTTGAATACAGTATTATCTGATCCCAGGGTCCTTGCATTTGTCCATGTCTGTCAGTGCAGCCTCATGAAATCTCATAACCGTAGGAATGTCTTTGTCTTCTTCACTACTGTATTCCCACTCCAGATCAGTCCTGGAACATAAGAGACGCTTAATAAATATTTACTGAATGAATTAAATGTGACATAACATGACTATCTTTAAGAACTTCTCTTATTTATAGTCACATGTTAAACAGTGCTGTTATTAACCTGGCCTGGACACCAGGAGTATAACATGGTTTTATGACTGTTGACAAAATATACAAGATCCAAATGTTTCTAACTGTCCCAAAACTATCAGGCAGCATTACATGGAAATGACTAGAAACTTTTATAGTTGTCCATGCAAGAGATGATGAGAACCTGAATTAAGACAGTGGCAGAAAAAAGGCAAGAAAGGGCTATGAATTCAAGAAAGCATTAGGAGTAAAATGGGCTGGCTGTAAGTTTTATTGAGTATCATAGGTGAGGAAATAGAGTAGTTGTCAAGTTTTACACTGGGTGTGCAAGCTGGATCACAGTGAGCTGAGGAGTAGCTCTATCCTGGAACTCTGGATAAGAAAGTAGAGTAGCAGTTAGAAAGTAGCTAGAGGATTCAAGGGAACACTGACTCAGGATGGTTATACTAGAGCATATTTGTAAGTTTTATATAATCAGATGACAATGAGAGCAGGAAGATACAGGAAGAAGGACTGAATGATGGAGCAAAGTGCACAAATGCTTTGAAGCTGTTTAACAATCCCTATGTGTATTCCTGTGGGTGCATATTTGGATTTAACTCTATCCAGGAGAAATGGTCTTGAAAATAAAGTTGTCATTTCTTGTCCTTCCTAGTCTGCAAAGAGCACACAAGCTGACAGGTGACATAGAATCTGAAGCTTAGAGACTAAGTCTGCTGTAGCAGTCACTATTCTTAAATGCCTTTCTCAAGGAGAAAAATTACTTGATTATAAAGAATGTAGTATTCATGAGAAAGAATAGCATGGTTCTTTAAAATGAAATAATCCTTTAATTTTAATAATTCCATGGCAAAATTAAAATGTCTGATCTTACTTAATCAAACTAAAAACATTAATGACCATATACCTTCATCTATCCTGGGCTCTCTCTTTGCCTTTCAACAGACCTACTTTGAATAGATCATGTCTAGATGGACACGTCTGGATTGTCAGCCTGACTATCTCAGATACACCAGCATATTCTCCAATTAAGAAACCAGCGCATGTTTACTACTGCCTGTGATTGTCTGGTACTGTGCTTGGGCTTGGGTATGAGAGTGGGTGCTGGAGAAAAAAGCCCTAAGCAAACTGCTCAGGAGCCATGCAACTTTGGACAAATCTCTTAATCTCTGCACTAGAATATCCTCCTAGTAAAAAGCTGTTCTTTGGGATTGTTGTTTTGTAAATTGCCCCCAAATTGTAGGGATTACATATAGAGGCGTACAAAACACATTCCTCTCTATAACATTTTCAATGTCACTGGGGTATAGAGATAATATTGAAAAGGTTCAGACATACAGTTGAGGACAGAAAGAAGCAAGGTATGTCTGATAAGAATCATAAAATAGTAGATGTACTTATGATTGGGGTTCAAGGAAAGGAAACATGTAAGAAAAGTTGAGTATATGGATTTTGGTCTAATATCTTTATTGTAATCTTTGATAATGTGTTATAACACAGATTTTCTTAGTAAATAAGATTATCCAAGAAAATTATGCATAAATTAAAGTTAACCCAGTCGAGATTAGCCATGCCTCTTCTGACTTCAGCTTTTCAACATTACCTTACTGGTTCCCAGTGTGCTTCATTCATACATGACCACCTATCTTGTTTTCCAAAGGAACCAGGTTCTTTCTAGACTGTAAGTTCTTTGTAACTCTTCTGTCCCTGCTTCTTGACTAGCTAACTCACTTGTCCATGAGAATTTAGTGTCAATACCAATTTCGTAAAGATGTCTTTCCTGAATGTCTTCCTACCCAAGCCTGCATTATTGGCCGTTCCAAGTGCTATTATTACTTGTACTTCTCCTTTCATAGTCCCTTTAATATTACATTGTAATTGCCCCTTTATTGTCTGGGGTTCCCACTAATGTTAGGTTCTTCAAAGGCAGAAATTGTGCCATTGTTGTCAGCAGTATCCAACTTGGTGCATGGCATAAGCCACTGATATACATATATATGCACATATAGTAGGATTTTATACATGTATATATATATATATATATATATATATAGTAAATATTCATATATAAAATATGAATCCACTCAAAATAAAAGAACTCTAAATTTAGTAGAGTTAATTGGATGGACCACTCTTATTTTCATTCTGCAGATAAGAAAATTAAGCCTCTGAATAATGACTGTTCTCCCAGATACAGGGTAAGGTGGGCCAGGACAGAGTCAGAGCCTCTCCAAGGTTAATATCTGCCTTCCCTAGGCATGTGGCTGTGTCAGCTTGGAGCTGCATCATGCCTTTCCCCTGAACTTTCATAGGAGATTAGCTCTTGCTTTTTGGAGAACTGAATTGAATAAGTGGAAAGAAAAGATGTTTGTAACTAACACCAAAGAAAAGTCTGTTTGTTCTCAAGACACTGAGCATGTTGTTCAACCCAGTGAGTTCATCCATGCATTTTCTTGGATCCTACAAGGGTCAAAATGGCAGCAGAGTGACAAGCTACTGGTTCAGATCAGGTTCATTGAGGCTGCCCGCAGGGCTGTATTAATTTGGCAATTGCTTTTCTTTCCTTCCTTGGGTTAAAAAAAAAAAAGTCTCAGAAGAAGCTCAAATAAGCAAACTGCTTATTTGCTCACTTGGGCTTTCTCTCCCCAACCCCCCACCCCCACCCCCCCACTACTGCCTTTGGGGCAAAGATGACCTCTGCTTGTCCCATTCTCAATACTAACTCTTCTTCCTTAGTTTGGCATTGTGGCACAGGGGTGGTGGTTCTGGCACAGATAAGGGATTCAACTTGAAAACAGGGAGGCCTCTAGCCCTCCCTGGAGCTCAGCTCTCAGGATGCCACAAGAAAATGGGGAAAGCAATGAAGGAGTGCCAAGCAGCCAAATCTAATCTAGATATTCAGGAGTCAGAAATTTTAATCCTTGCTTCAATCTGATTACTGCTAAGGGTCAAAGTCCTATAAGCACTTTAAAATGAAGGCCCAGTTCTGGGGAGTTCTTATCCAAATGAAGCCTGGCACAGCATATGACCAATTAGAAAAGGAAAAAAACAAAAAAACAAGAAAACCCCACAAAACTCCATAATCAGTCATGTGTGCAAAGATTAATGTCCAAGAGTAAGTACTGCCATATTATTTATAGAATCTGAAACTGGAAAAAAAAAAAAACTAAATACCTACAATAATAAATTAATTGGATGTATTTATGGAACATACATAGAGTGAATCTATGCCTTTGTGTAATAGAGAATATTTAATGACATAGGAAAATTCTCAATAAATTAAGTAAATAAAGAACATGTAGTGATTGGTCCTAAGTTAGGGAAAATGTATAATTATTTGTAAAAGACAAAAAGCATATGTGGTGAGGTATGAACTTTTTTCTGCATGATTTAAATATTATTTTTTTTCAAAATTCACAATAAATATGTCTAATTTTTATAAGCAAAAAACAATTAATACTATTTAAAATAAATAAATAATTTATTAATAGGGTGGTTCTCAGGAAAAAGAACAAAGCACGGCAGGGGTGGGGGGACGGAGTGCTATTCTTATATAACTACTTGGGAACCAAATAATCAGCAAGCGTTTACTATGGGAAACTGAGACTGACAAAAAGTGGTTTGTAAACTTGCATGACAAGAAGAGTAGGTTCAGTGTCTCTTCAAGTCAGAATCTATTTCTAGGTGATCATTTGGCATCAGTATTTAATACTTTAGTGTTACCAGACGTCAGTCTAGCGTGTCTTCTCTCTTTCTGTTACTTACATTTTAAGTCTTATCTCCAGTAAAACTAAAGGTACTATCATTTGTTAAGGAATTTCAGACATCCAGGAGTATATTGAAGTGTAATTGGTTTTATAATGAGAGCATTAGATCCAGATTAGAATCATGGGCCTTGAACCACAGCTTCACCGGCCATTCTGTGCCTTAATAAGCTTACGAAATCCCCTGATATTCAATAGACTCATCTATAAAATGAGGATGATAATAATTTCTTCCACGTATGGTCATGAAGATGTCTTCATTTAATCAAAGAGTATTTACTTTGTACTGTGCTAGACACTTAGGATATAGCAGTGTCAATCTCTTTCTTGACAAAGTTTATAATCTAGATAGAGATATGGGCAAATACATCAGAAAATCACAAAAGAGTATGGTAATTGTTATGAGGAGGACAGTATATAACACTGTAGGAGCCCACAGGAATGGTACCCAACCTGAAACAAGAGGTGGCGATTAAAGCACAAAGGATGAGCAGAAATTTTCCAGGCAAACCTGGAAGAAGATGGTCTCAGGAGAGCCAGAAAATATGCTGTAAGGCCTAGAAATAAAAACAGAGATATATAGACCAGTTCAATGGAAATAAGGTAGTTTCAAACCTGTTGAACAAAAGGTACCACTTAGTGAAGCTCTAATGTTGTAAGACTTTGTGTTGGGATATAATATATTCAATATTTTTATTGATGATTTGTATGGAGGTGTGAAAAGCTTACTCATCAACATGTACTAATGATGAGTAGTTAGTTGAAAAAGCCCATTAATACACTGTATAATGTAGTAAAATATATCTTGGTATTTCAGATTATAAAGGAAAAAAGAAAATAATTTTTAAATTTTTCTCATGTCATCCTCTGGGTCACTTTCTTCACTTTTATTCTCCTCAGCTCTCCAAACTCAGAAAATACATGGGCCATGCTCACTTTAGGGCATTGCCTGGGTCCAGGTAAAAGTGTACACACAAAAGCATAAGTAAGTTGTGCACAAGGACCGCATTTTGGTGTTTTACAGCCAAGTCGCTCGGTATAGTCAGCACCGAGTTGTGATCATGGTGCAGTAGAAGCATAATATGAAAAACCAAGAGTTCAGGGTTTCTCTCTATTTGGAGCAGACCCACACATGGATACTATGTTTAACTCTGCGTATCACACTTTAAGAATGACGTTGATAATCTGGAACCTGTTTACAAGACAAGATGTTGAAAAGAGTTGAGACTATCAGGAGTAATGATAGAAGCAATAAAGCAGTTTATTTAGACAAGATTGACTTAACAAGACACGCTAGCCATCTTCAAATATAAAAGCAGCCATATGAATACAATCAGATTTACTCTTTCTGGCTCAAAATTGTAGAACCACGAGAGAAATACTAATGGGACAATTTCTAGCTCAATAAAAAGGATAATTTTATAATAATAACAATAATAATAATAAAAGATGGCTAGATATGGAATAATTTCCTTCAGAGGGGGTGCATTCCTTATTACTGTGTAAAGAGATATTGAATGACCTCTTCTAGGGGATATTTTAGAAAGGATTCAAGCATCAAATGGATAACAAAACTATGCAAATTTTAACTTCCCTTCCCAAGAAAAGATGTCATGTGTCTGGTATATTCAGACTTAATAATAATTACAATTTTATCAACAACAACAAAAAATCTATTCTTACTCTCTGGAGATATACTGTCTAATACTGTAGTCACTAGCTACATGTGGCTCCTGGAAATGTAGCTGGTCTAATTTGAGATATGGTGTAAGCATAAAATACAGACCATATTTAATAGTTCTTTATGTAGATTTCATGTTGAAATAATTTTGGGTATATAGCATTAAATAAAATCTATTATTAATAGCCAAATCATGGAAAGATCCCAAATATCCATAAACTGATGAATGGATAGAGAAGATGTGGTTTATATATACAATGGAATTCTACTTAGCAATGAGAAAGAATGAAATCCTGCCATTTGCAACAATGTGGATAGAACTGGAGGGTATTATGCTAAGTGAAATAGGTCAATCAGAGAACAACAGTTATCATATGTTTTCACTCATATGTGGAACTTGAGAAACTTAACAGAAGACCATGGGGGAAAGGAAGGAGAAAAATGGTTTCAAACAGAGAGGGAGGCAAACTCATAAGAGACTCTTAAATACAGAGAACAAACTGAGAGTTGATGGGTGGGGAGAGAGGGGAAAATGGGTGATTGGCATTGAGGAGGACACTTGAGATGAGCACTGGGTGTTGTATATAAGCGATGAAACACAGGAATCTACCCCCAAAACCAAGAGCACGGTAACATTGTATGTTAGTTAACTTGACAATAAATTACATTTAAAAACATAATAAAATGAAATCTATCATTAAAATTAATGTCACCTGTTTCTTTTTAGTTTTTTAATGTGGTTGCTAGAAACATTAAAATTACATATGTGGCCAGCCAGAAAGAAGGCTATCCATTCCTGGATTGACCCAGGTTAAGATCACTTCCACACACACAGTCTTGGGCAGAGCTTTCCTGGGGCTTCTCCACATTCACTAGGATAGGCTATAGGCCTACAGGAAACCAGACCATGGAACCCAGAGCCAGGGCCTTGCCCCAAACCTAACTATAAACCATGACAGGGAACACACTGTGCTGAACTCGGAAACAAACCCAAATGGATCCAAAGGTTTATATTTCCTCAAACACTCAGCTGAAATATGACCAAGAAATGTCTTCACATTGGAATTGAACCTACCTACATATTTCCTAAAACTAGTGAACAACCATATCACACTGAACCAATATTAACTGGATTTGGTCCTTGCTTATAACCAAGTACAAAATATTTACCAACCCTGTGTATTCTGGCTTGTGGCACAGAGACTGCTTTTATAGCAAAATGAGTAAAGTCAGCGCTCTTTTCAACCAAGCAAGCATAAATGGATGTTCACTGTTCACAAGTAGGTGGAACTGCCATCTCCACATTAAGGCAGCCTGAACAGATGGGGTGACTTTTTCACATGCTGTCAGACTGCAAGGTCACAGAGCTCAAGGTTGAAGAGCACGGCTCTGGAGTCAGAAGACACGTTCTTGAGTTGCAGTTCTAGTCAGCTGTAATCTGGTCAGCTGTAATCTTCTGTAGGTTATGAGATACTTCTAAAGCCTCTGTCTCCTTAACTATAAAACAGACATAATACCACCTACTTCTTAACTTCATATAGTTATTGGGAAGATTAAATGACTACTTACCTATGTATGTATACAGCACTTAGTTTTGTTTTTTTTTTAAGTCCATTTAAGTAATCTCTACACCCAACTCGAACTCATGACCCCAAGATCAAGACTTGCATGCTCTTCCGACTGAGCCAGCAAGGTGCCCCTATATACAGCACTTAGTATTCTGTACCATCATCATCTCTATCCCCAGTTAGACCCTGAGCTCTTTCGGGACAGGGTTGTGCCTTTATTCACTCATCATCCAACAAATATTCATTGAGGGCTGACTGTGTTCTGGGTCCTGGAGATACAGAAGGGATAAGACTGACAAAGTCCTTAAGCTCTTGGAGTCTACTAGAAATCATACACAAATGTGTTTGCAAACAAATACATAATTTCAACAGTGATAATGCTAAGAAGGAAGACAGCAAGATAAAGGATAGAAGATGGTACAGGAGATGGTGAAGAATGTTATTTTCTGCTGGGATGACAGGGTGGATTCTCTAAGCAGAGATTCAACTGAAGTAAAGGAGATAGTCTCGTGAAGGTCTGAAGGAAGCAGTTTTCATGAAAGAAAGCAGCAAGTGTGAGGGGGGAGAGGGCTTTGAAGAACAGTAAAAATTAACAGAGTGGTTAATAAAGTGGGAAATGTATGACATGATCAGATTGTTGGTTTTAGCAAGAAGGAGATCATTGGTGACCTTAACCAGAGCATTTTCAATAGAGTTTGGAAAACAAATGTTAAAGAGAATACATAGGAGGTTAGGATATAGAGATATAACGATATAATATAATATAATATAATATAATAAATATATAATACTCTTTTTGAATAACTTTGCTATAAACAAAAACAAATAAATGGGTCAACAGCTAAGATTGGAGATAATAAAGCAATTTCTATGTGGATGAGAATGATTCTTTAGAGAGAGAGAAACTATCCATGTAGGATAAAGGAGGGATAATTTCAGGATGTTTCCAGGAAGAAAGTCCTTGAGTAAATGAAAAAAGAGAGGAAACAGTGCCCAGAGTAGGCCCAGGCTCGGTAGCAACAGGAATCATTTCTGCATGTAACAGGAAAGTGGGCAGAATATGTGGGTCTGTATGCAAGCAGCATGGTGGTGGATAAGTGAGAGAGGTCTCATGGCTTCCATTTGCTCAGGAAATAAGTGCCAAGAAGGAGGAGGAAGTTAATGGGGTCACATTTACCATCTTATCTCCTGCACCTAAATCAGAGCCTACGCAAAGGTTCTCAGAAGTCTTTGTTGACTACCCAGAGAGTTCAGTTGCAACGCCTGCAGGAAGAGAAAATACCCACTTCCCCTCCAGCCTCATCCCCATCTCTCCCCTGTCATATTCTCTCTTGTACCTGCTGAGCTTTGCTTATGCTGACATTTCAGATCAGGTCAACAGGCATTAAGTCAGTGATATACTTGTGCTGGTAAGGCCATATGAAGTTGAGTTGGTAAGGCTGAGAAGTTCACCTTTCTGTCTAGATGTCTGAAAGGTACACAGCAGATTACAGTCCTGAGGACAAGTGCTTAGACCAGAGTCCCCATGTGGGGCGCCTTAGGTGGAAGATCACGGAAGATTGCTCCTGACCTGAGTCTCCATCCCTATCCAAGTGTTTCTTCCCTTATCTTCTCCAGCCATTTTAATCATCCCTCACTTTTAATGCCCTTCAGGTCCCATCTCCCCAATCAGACATGATCTTTCACTATCTTGACTTTTTAAAGGACACGTAATGGTGTCTCTTCCAGCAGCCCAATGCCAAGTGCTTCCCTCAGGAGAGATGTCACTGGTGTCAGAAACTTGATTCCAGTCCAGAACTGTGAATAAAGGAGAGTTCATAGCTCCCATTGGGCATTTCCATTGCAGCTGCCAGTGGGGAGGGGTGAGCGTGGGGAGCTGAAGGAGGAGCTAGGCTAGGACCCCATCCAGAATGCTCTTGTGCTGCTCTGTGGGACTCTGCTGAGTGCTCGAGTTTCATTTAAGTCGCTCGAATTGAGCAAAGAACCAGAGCTGCTGTCCTGTGGGGAGACCGTGGGCAAAGCAAACATGCTGTCTGGCACATTTGCTTGAGGGAGAACAAGGGTGAGGGTTGTAGGGCTGTTATGCAGGACAAACTGCCAACTCCAGCAAGTGAAACAGCAGGCTGGAGATTCTGCAGAGGGTCCTGAAGCACTGGGAACATCATTAAAAGGGCTCTGGCTTGTGTTTTGCTCAAGGCCATAGCAAATATTTGCTGTCTTCTCTTATGGATATAATACAAAAAAATATGCTTGTGGGAAGGTCCACACATGCCCATACAGTATTGTCCAATGGGTCTTGCCTGTCTCAGACCCCACAGGAAAAAGGCAGTCTCATCTGAGTATGTTAGGGCAGATTTTAATTTCCTCTCCTTCTTCCCCTTTTCCTCTTCTCTCTTGCCCTCCCTGACCCGACAAAAGAAATGCCTCAGAGGAAGGTCCACTAGTTAGAAAGGTTAACAATAAAAATATGGAAAGGATATAATATAGAAAAAGAAATTTTTCTGGGTCCAGTTGATTTTAAGATTAGAATAAAGATAAAGACATTTGGTGTGCTGACTCTACTATCATAGATTTACTGGCATGATAGCCCAGGGCTGGGGGCCAAGGGTGAGCTCATGCCGTAATTTCTTTACCTACACAAGAGTGGAGCTAAAAGCAAAATGCAGTCCAAATTGCTTCACTAAATAGGCTGAGAGAGCATGAGGGGGAGCAATTCCTTCTTTAAAACTATTATTGTTTCTCAAATTCCAACCCCGCCCCCCACCCCCAACACATTTCAGACCAAAAATATTTCAAATGTTGTAAATGTGCTGGAGCCATCCAAGAGACAAGAAAATAGGTATGTAATTTATGAATTTCACTTCTATCTTGTTCTGAAACAATATAAAAATCAAATTTCTTATCTAGATAGAAAATAAAAACTACTATTGCTATAAAATGCAAATAGCCTGTGGTCCCCCAACATTTCAGTCCTGTTAAATATGTGAAAAGCCTCATTCAGAGGTACTAGTTCCCAGCGAGTATTGAAAGGAGTATATGATACTACCTGCTTCAAGCAACCATCTCCACACCAAAACTGGACATGTTTCTGTGATCTAAGTACCCAGAAAAATAGGAACACAAAATGGAAATCATGTCTTTTTCATATTCTTTTCTCTGGGAATTCTTTGCTTATCCTAAAATTTGTGACCTTGCTTGTCATGCTTCCCATACCCACCTTTCTGCAGCTTGAGTAAAGACTTTTGTTTTTCTGAGACATCTCCCTCCTGCCACCTCCCAAGGGGACTAGAAATGTTAAGAACTTGGTGATTTAGGCTCAGGTACCTGGTATATGACAAGTACTGCATAAATATTTGTTGAGTAAATGGATTTATGGATGCACGAATTGACCATCTTGAATATTTTAAGATAATGATTTCCTATAGTTATGCATTCTTATAGATTATATGCATTCATATAGATTCATATGCATTCTTAATAGATCAATTCTAGGCCATGAAGAGCAGCCCATAAGGATGTCCATGGTATGGGAAGCCATGTAGAAGAAGCCTTGGCCAGGCCCACACTCTTTCCTTTGGTGATTTTTTTAGAGGTCTCAACATAGCTTTGAGCATTGGCCTGACTTAATATGCCCAGTTTTCTGTTATCAGGGGAGACATCTGAGGTCTGCTGGGAGTCAAACTTTTTCAGATGAATTAAACTTCCAATAATTACCTCAGTCCAAAAGTTTGGAGCTACTTGTTTCCCTTTTCATAGTCCCATGGTCTTCCCAAGTGTCCATCATAGCTTCTGCCCCATCCACCATGGCAGAGCAACCTCAGATAGGCTGACTCAAGGTTGTGCCTTTCAGGAAGAGGCATAGGTATCAGCTACCCACCTCTGCCTCCAGCCCTATAAGATGCTGATTCCCATCCCTGGGACATGCAGTCTCTCTGTAGGACATGTAGCCTGTTTCTTCCAATTGTTTAACAGACACAGGGCTCATGCTCAGTCTCTCCGTTGTCCATGATGAATGAGAAAGGTCTTACAAAGTCATTTCAACAAGGTTATGGAATCCATCCACTGGAGGTGTTTAGAGTCTGACTCATGATGCCATTGAGGCTCTACTGAAACTTGGTCTAAGCTTTCCACAGCCACTGTACCTTGACCTTAGGTTGCTTCAATATCTGGTTTGGGAAGGGACCATAGGATGAATCCTAGAGAAAATAACAACTGTCAGCTTTCAATCTTGAGCTAAAAAAGTACTGCTATGGTAGCAGGCATTGGGATTGGAATTAGTATTCTTCTAAGGACAACAGAGGTAAAATGAGAAGCACCTGATGATGGGAAGGTCAGACCATGATTGGATATCTGAGTTGGTAGATGACAAATATATCTAGTCCACTGAACCATCTCATAAAACAGTTTTATATCTTTCTGTCACTATCTGAGCTCTTGGGATTCTCCCTTTCCCTTCCCTTAATGATTCCCTGAGCAGATTCCAAAATTTTCCAGTCCCAAAACAATTCTTCTGTTCTTTACCAAAAAAAAAATCTATGTAGTCCAGTTTAAAATACCCAACTCAAACTAATGTACTCATTATCTCTTCCCCAATCTCCTGCATGCTTGAATGATTAGAGTGGGAGGGGGCCAGTTCTTCCATGTTTTTTCCTACTTTCTGGAGAGTGGGGGAGAATACAGCCCATGCCTGTGTCTGAAATACTTTTCTCTACTTCTTTTTCTCTACTACTCTACTAACTCTTCTGCTGTTTGAGGCTGTTTGTGAGAGTGGGGTGGCTGGGCCGCAGGGTGGTGGCCTCCTGCCTGGAGGATGCTCCCGATTCTTTGGCTAACACTAATTATGCAGCTAGCATTCACTGTTCTCTGGGGGACACAATCCTCAGAGGGTCTGATTGGACCTCCCCAAAGCCCAGTTTCATTATGCAGTTCAGGTCTAGACACTGCTCCAACAAGGAAAGAGTCCCGTGGAGAGAGAAATGAGCTCCAGATATGTTCCCAGTGTTGGGAGTTGTGAAGTGTAGTGGCTAAGGCAACCAGCACTGGAGTCGGAGACTGAGGTCAATTCCAGCTTCACTACTCACTACTCCACTACTCTGAGCCTTAGTTTTCCCATCTACACATCAAGGATAGTGATGCATATCTCATAGAGTAATAGTGAAAACCTGGGTTTAAATCCCAGATCTACTAGTTGGTTCCTACACGTGTGATATTAGGCAAACCTTACTTCTGAGACTCAGTTTCTTATCTGTAACTTGAAAATAGTATTTTTAATTCACTCATAGGGTAGATGTAAGAATTAATTGAATAATGATATAGAATGTGTCTAGAACAGTATAAAAGGCAAAGCAAGAACTCAGCATATGTCAGTTACTGTAATTTTTCTACAAGGAAAGTACTTAGCTCAAAGCCCAACACCTGATAGCCATAGTTAGCAAACTGAGGAGGGAATATCAAGTACTAAAGCTCTGCTCTAAGGTTAATATTGATATAAGACATTCCCTGCCTTACTATACTGCTTGGTTTCAGACATGCCCTTGGCCTTGACAGTGCTATTCCCACCACGTTTGTGCCTCTTTGGATTTGTCACCTTCTTGTGGTCTGCCTGTGAACTCAGGAGACTGCACAAGCCTAAGATGTATTTCTGCCTTGGAAGCCAACACCATCTACCTCCAGCTGGGCTACCTTCCCTCAGAAACAGACCAGTGTTTCCCCAGAGGATAGAGCTCTGAGCAAAGCTGTTTATCCCATAGTCAGACTCCAAAGGCTTCCACTCAGCAGATTTCCTCACTGTCTGAGAGCTTAGGCCGAGTCAGTCATTGGTATTTTTGCATCACCCCTGATGTGGGATCAGATACAAATCTGAGGCAACTGATTTGTCAGCAACCAGCCTTGTATTTTGAGTTGTTTTTCCAGTGTGGATATGAATTAATACCTCACCCACACTCTCCCAGTTAGACTCCCTTGTGACCAAGAAGCCTAATAGCTTTTCATGGCCTGAACCCTGCCTACCTGTCCTGTCTTATCTCCCCTGAGTTCCAGTCAAAACAAATTACAGATACCAGAGACACTATACTCACCACATTTCCAAGCCTTCACAAGCACTTCCCCTCCCTCTGCTGGGAACCTCCTTCCTTGCCATTACTTCCAGCCCTGATAAACTTATACTCATGTTTCAGAATTTAGTCAAGTATCACCCTCCCTGGGACCCTTTCATAGTCTTGTCCATTTATCCCTTTACCAGTTGGATAAAGAATACCTAATTTTAGATTTCCCCACACCCTGTGGCTTAAATCAATTACTAAATCATTTTTAACATATATGTTGTCTTCCCTACAAAACTAGTAATTTCATGATATTTCATTTTATATTTCATGTAACTCTATCCATTGTATAGAATCCATTGAGTTATATAGAGTTGATACCAAGAAAACAGTAAACTCTGAATTTTCAAGACTGCTGCCTAGGGTAGTTCTATTGACTGGTTTGCTTAAAAAGCAAAAAACAAATAAGAGTGAAAAAGGAAACTATCATGGAACTCATTAAGATACCCTGTAAAGTCAGGGAAAACAGACTGAACTCTCCAGCCATAGAGAAGGCTCTGTGAAGGGATACAAACCTATGAAAAAGTCTATCTTAAACAATAAAACTCCCTCCAGTAGATGCCATCTTGATCATTACCACCATGTGGATTGTTGGAAGAGGGCAACAGTTTTTTTTTCCACACTATACTCATGTCAAAATGCTAAATTTATATTAAGAAAATAATCAAAAACTACAGCTGCTCAGATATATCCAGGCAATACCAGGCATATTTTTGAAGGAGCAGGACACTAATGCTTTTTATTTCCTGTCGAGGAGCCCCTGCAAGGAATGTCCCTTATGTCTTCATGCTTCCTGATTTACAAGAGCCTTCCAATGAGGGGTCTTTCTCCACCCCACACCTATCCAAATACATAAAATTAGCTCTGCTATTGCTGGGCTGTGTTCTGACATAAAATCAAACTCCTTATTTCAACTGCAGCAAAAATAACTTCAGAGGAAAAGTACGTTTCGTATACAATGCTGTGAAGTAGGTCATGATGTCTAATTCTATAGACATGGAAACAGGTTTACAAAAGTAAAATGCTTGTTCAAGTTTAATCAGTTAATAGGAAGTTAATATTGAATAGAATAGTAATCATGAGGAAAGATTTGGAAATTAAATAATCTTGGGTTCTAATTTCTACTTTTCTACTTATTAGCTATATGACCTTGGGCAAATTAATTTGACTTTCTGAGCTTTAGTTTCCTTACTTGTACAATAGGAATAATAATGGCCACTTAAGTAAAAATTTATTAGTTGCTCATGTGAAGCATCTAACCAAATTACTAAAAAAGCACCTGAAAAGATCTATTGTAAATACTACATTAGCTCAAGGATTTAAAGGAAAACATGAATGTAATGAGTAGAGAAATGATACATATTAATAAAATGCAAATGAAACGTCTAGAAATGAACCATACAATATGTGAAATGAAATACACACTGGATGATGGAATTAACAGCAGATTAGAAGCTGAAAAAGAAAAACATAGTAAACTTGAGAAGAAAGGTATAAAAACTATGCTACATGAAACGCAGACATAAAAATAACCTAAAATTAACAGACCTCAGTAAGCTGGGGGACAGTATTCAGCAATCATACAATATAATACATACAGTTGTGGTTCCAGAAAAGGAGAGATACTTGAAGAAGTAACTTAAATCTTTCCTACTAAGATCAGGTACAAGGCAAAGATACATTCTCTCACCATTTCTTTACAACACCATATTGGAAGTTCTAGTTAATCCAATAAGGAGAGAAAGGGAATGCGAAGGAGAAAGAGAAGGAAAAGGAGAAGGAGAAGGAGAAGGAGGGGGAGGGGATAGGGAGGGGGAAGGGAAGGGGAAGGGAGCAGGAAGGGAAGGGGAAGAAGAGGAGGAGAAGATGAAGAAGAAGGAGGAGAAGAGGAAGGAAGAGGAGGAAGGGGAGGAGAAGAAAAGAAAAGAAAAAGGAAACAAGAAATAAAATGTATACATATTAGGAAGGAAGAAATAACTCTGTTTACAGATGACATGATCACCTACGTAGAAAATCCAAACGAATTGACAAAAAAAAAAAAAAAAAAAAAAAAAAAAAACGCTCCTGGAAATAGAAAACAATTATAGCAAATTTGCAGGATACAGGGTTGATATTTATGTCAATCAGTTTCTTAACATACCAACAATAAACAAGTATAATTTGAAATAACAAACATAATATAATTTATATTAGTACCCAAAACTATGAAATACTTAGGTATAAACCTATCAAAACATGTTCAAATTCTATATGAGGAAAACTACAAAATTCTTATGTACAAAATCAAAGGAGAACTAAATAAACAGAGAAATATTCCATGTATATGTATGGGAAGAGTTAATATTGTCAGAACATGAGCTCTTCTCGACTTGATCTAGAGATGCAATCCCAATCAAAATCTGAGAAAGTTATTTTGTGGATTATCAACAAACTGATTCTACAATTTACTGATAGAAGCAAAAGACCCAGAATAGCCAACACAATGTTGAGGAAGAACAAAGTTGGAGGACTGAAACAATACTTGACTTTGAGGCTTACTATAAAGCTATAGTATTCAAGACAGTGAAGTATTGGTCAAAGAATAGACAGATCAGTGGAACAAAAAAGAGATCCAAATTTAGACCCACATAATTTGGTCAAATGATGTTTGACAAAGGAACAAAGGCAATGCAACAGAGCAAAGATAGTCTTTTCAACCATATGGAACAACTGGACAGCTACATGCAAAAATATACATATGTGAATCTATACATAGACTTTATACCCTTCACAAAAATTAACTTAAAATGAACCATAGACCTAAATGTAAAACACAAACACTATAAAACTCCTATAAGATAACAGAGGAGAAAACCTAGAGGGTTTTGGCTGTGGTGATGACTTCTTAGATACACCACCAAAGGCACCAGCCATAAATGAAATAATTGATAAGTTGGATTTTATTAAAATTAAAAACTTCCGCTCTTGCAAAAAACAATGTCAAGAGAATGAAAAGAGAAGCTGAAGACTGAGGGAAAATATATGCAAAAGATCCATCTGATAAAGGAGTGTTATCCAAAATATACAAAGCATTCTTAATAAGAAAACAAACAACTCAATTAACAAATGAGCCAAAGACTTTAAATACACCTCAACAAAGAAAATAGACAAATGGTAAGTAAGCATTTAAAAAGATGCTCTACATCATATGTCATCCGGGAAATGCAAAGTAAAGCAACAATGAAATACCACTATAGAGAAATACCACTATAGAATGACCAAAAGCCAGAACAGCAATTAACACCAAATGCAAGGATGTTGAACAACAGGAATTCTCATACATTGCTGGAGGGCATGTACATGGTGTAGCCACTTTGGAAGACAGTTTGGAAGTTGTTTTTTGTTGTTTTGTTTTGTTTTGTTTTTTTACAAAATCAAGTATACTCTAACCATACAATCAAGCAATCACACTGCTTGGTATTTACCCAAAGAAGTTGAAAACTTATGTCCATACAAAAACCTGCACCTGGAGGTTTATAGCAGCTTTATTTACAATTGCCAAAACTTGGAAGCAACCAAGCTATCTTTCGATAGGTGACTGAATAAATAAACTGTGGTACATGCACACAATGCAATGTTATTCAATGCTAAAAAGACATGAGCCATCAAACCATATAAAGGCAGAGGTAACTTAAATGTAGATGACTAAGTGAAAGACAGCAATCGGAAAGGGCTACATACTGCATGATTCCAACTAGATGGCATTCTGGAAAAGATAAAACTGTGGAGACAGTAAGAAGATTGAGAAGTGGGATGAATAGGCAGAACACATAAGGATTTTTAGCGGCCATGAAAATTTTGACATTTTTTGAAAATCTTGACAGATTTTGAGACTTTTTGAAAATTTTGATGATTTTGAGAAGGGCCAGATGAATAGGCAGAGAACATAGGATTTTTAGGGCCATGAAAAAATTGTTATGATACCATTACATATTTGTCCAAGTGAACTGTAATAGGAACTATGGACTTTAGGTGATTAGGATGTGTCAATGTAGGCTCATCAATTATAACAAAAATACCACTCCAGTGGGGATGTAGGGGCAGGAAGCATATGGAGAAACTCTATAACTTTTCCTCAATTTGGCCATGAACCTGAAATTGCTCTAATAATAGTCTTAATTTTTTTTTAAAAAAAGACGGTTTCCTCTTAAGTTCTTTAAAATACATATAACTGAGGCAACAATTATAACATTGTCTGATGGGGTGTTCGATCTATGTAGAGGTGATACATACGACATCTGTAACATGAAGGCCAGTGGGGGGATATAAAGGAACGTATAGGATTGCCAAGTTTCTATAGTTTATATGATGTAATGTAATATTAACTTTAAGCAGATGTGGAAGTTTAGGTATGGATACTGTAATCCCTAGAGCAACCACTAAAAATTTACACGGAAAAAAATAGCCTAAAAGTCAAGATATAAATTAATAAGGAATACTAAAAAATTTAAATAATCCAAGAGAAAGAAGAAAACATGAAATTAGAGAAACAAACAATGAGATGATAAACAAAAAAGGCTAAAAGGGCAGACCTAAGTCGAACCACATAAAAACATATTAAATGTTAATGATAGAGTCCATAAAGAAGTGTGACTCACATATGCTTCCCAAAATAGACACATTTTTAAATGTGAAGACACAGATGGGAAGTAAATAGAAAAACGTAGGTCATGTGACCCAACCTACCAAGCTTGGAGTGGCTGTATTAATGTTATATACAACAGAGTTTAAGACAAAAAGTATTACTAAAAATAAAGAGATATTTCAAAATTATAAAAGGGCCTATTTGTGAGGATGATATAAGAAGTATAAAATTATGCACCTAATAGTGGACTCTCAGAATACATGAAGCAATACTTGACAGAATTTGAGGGAGATACAGAATATTAACACAATAGTAAGATATAGTTAACACCACTGCCACAGCAATTTTTATGTTAGCTAAACAAAATAATCTGTAATGATCAAGATCTGAACATCACTGTGAATTATCCTCATCAAATTCGTATTTATAGAACACTACATCCAGCAACAGCTGACTATACCTACTTTTCAGCAGTACTCTTCAGGGAAGAGTTATGTTACAGTCTCAAGTCTGAAGGCCATCTGGAGGCAGAATCTTTCTTACTTAGAGGACCTCTCAGTGTTTTCTCTTAAGACTTTCAACTGATTAGATGACGTCTACCCATATTATGAGGGTAATCTGTTTTACTTGAAGTTAAATGATTTAAATATTAACACATCTAAAAAAATACTCTTATAGCAATGTCTGGACTGACATTTGATCAAAAACTGGGTACTATGGTATAGACAAATGGACACATCAAATCAGCCACCACAACCTACAACAGAATTAAATGGGAAAGCAACAGCAATAAGGCATTCAGGAAACTCCAAATATCTGGAAATCAAACAACACAGTTGTAAACAAGTTACAGGCAAAAGACAAAATTATGAATGAAACTAGAAAATATTTTTAAGTGACTGGCAATAATAATAAAAAATCCAAATTTATGGGACACAGTTAAAGCACGGGGTAACAGAAAACTTACAGCTTTAAATGTTTACATTAAAACTAGAATAAATGAACGAAGTTTCCATCTTAGAAAACTAGAAAAAAAAGAGAGCAAAATAAATAAAAGGAAAGAAAGGGTAAGAGTACCTATTAATGGAATAGAAAGCAGACATTACAGAAAACTAACAAAAATGCTATTCTTTTAAAATATCAATAAAATGTTTATACACCTAGTTAGATGATGAAATAAGAAAGACAACTGAAAGAAAGAAAGAAAGAAAGAAAGAAAGAAAGAAAGAAAAAGGAAGAAAAAAGAAAGAAAGAAAAGTAAAGAAAAAAAAGAAAGAGAAAGAGAGGAAAGGAGGGAAAGCGGGAAGGAAGGAAGGTAGGGGGGCAGGAGGAAAAGAAAGAAAAAGGAAGAGGATGGGAATCGCCAATATCAGGAATCAGAATGGGATTATCACTCCAGTTGCTATAGACATTACAAGGATAATAAGACAATACATCAAAATAAATGGAGAGATATACCAGATAATAGATTAGAAGGCACAAATTATTAAAATGTCAATTCTTACATCATGGTATATAGGCTCAGGCCAAATCAGTCCAAATATTTCAGCAAAGATTTGTAGAAATTTGCATGTTGATCTAGCAAAAAGTCTAGAAAAAAGCAATTTTTAAAAAGGGGAACAAAGTTGGAGGACTTACCCAACCTGATTTTAAGATTTACTATAAAGTTCTAACAATCAAGACAGTTTGGTATTGGTGTAAGCATAGACCGATTGATCAATGGAACGAGATGGAGAATCCAGAAAGAGACCTACACATATATTAGCAATTGATTTTTTCTTTTTTTTTCCTTGGCAGTTGATTTTTAATAGCAATGTCAAGCAATTTGAGCATGGTCATGGTGAATTAAAATCAATTGCATTTCTATATCCTAGGAAAAAAATTATTTGGAAATTGAAATAAAAACTATTATTTTTAATAGCACCCCACACACATGAGAAATATTTACAGATAAATTAACGAAGTATACCAAAAATTACAAAATATTACTAACAAAAATTTTGGTCAATAGATTGTCAACAAAGCTGCCAAGGCAATTCAATGGGGGAAAGGACAATCTTTGTAATAAATGGTGCTGGAAAAACTGGATATTCATATGGAAAGAAGAAGGCTATAATTATTTCCTCACATCATATACAAAATTAACTTAAAATGAAACATAAAGCTAAACAGAAAAGCAAAAACTATAAAATTGCAAGAAGAAAAGTAAAAGAAAATCTTGTAACCTCGGGTTAGACAAAGATTTCTTAGGACACACAAAAAAAGGTTATGAGTAATAAAAGAAAAGAAAGGTTTGAATTGCCCTTCAACAATACTTAAGTTTTGCCTTGATAGATACTAAAGAGACTTGGCAAACAAACAAACTAACCAAAAATAATGTCGATAAATTATACCCAGAATATTTTTTTTAATTTTTTAACGTTTTTTTTTTTATTTATTTTTGAGACAGAGAGAGACAGAGCATGAACAGGGGAGGGTCAGCGAGAGGGAGACACAGAATCTGAAACAGGCTCCAGGCTCTGAGCTGTCAGCACAGAGCCTGACGCGGAGCTCGAACTCACGGACCGCGAGATCAAGACCTGAGCTGAAGTCGGCCGCCCAACCGACTGAGCCACCCAGGCGCCCCAGAATATTTTTTTTTAAAGCCCTCTGTAACTCAAAGAAGACAAACCACCTGATTTAAAAGGGGCAAAATATTTTAATAGACACAACAACAAGAAGAGAGAGAGAGAGAGAAAGAAAGAGAGAGAGAAAGGCAAATCAGTACAATAAACCATATTCAATATACGTTCATAACTAAGGTAATGTCTCAGTAACAATCCTGGCTTGGTCACTTATTTCTCATGTGAACGTGGACAGCTTTACCTTCTTTGCCTCGATTTCCTCATAGATAAAATATCACTAACAATAGAACCTAACTTCATAGAACTAAGTTGAAGATTAAAGAGTTTCAATGATGTGAAGTACTCAGAAAAACGTGTCACACACTAAGTGTGCAATAAGTATTGGTTGTAGTTGTAATTATTCAGACCTCTCTGCCTGGAAATTTCTGGGAGAACTTCTGACAATGATGTTTTTTTGATGGCCACACTAATTCATACTTTTTAACCTCCTTTCCCAGGAAAGAGGAAGGCAATGCGTTGGGAAGGATTTGGCCAGTTGAGTTTTGACATTCTCTTTTGAGCATTAAATGAAATAATCCTTATAAAGCTCTTAGCTCCATGCTTGGTACACCGGCCATATTCAATAAGTGTTAATTAATGTATCCTGTTTTCTTCTAGATGCCCAGCACAGAACTGGGTCTATACATGATACTGTAAAGCCATTGCTTAATAAATATATGGGTATTTGGGCTTAAACTTCTATGCACAAATGTTTGTATCTCTGGCCCTTTTGCCATAGAATCGTAGGATCTCCAATTCACTAGATGAAGAAATAGCCTTAGTTTCCTCTAAAGAGGAGAAAGAAGAGAAGAATATCAGCTGTTTGCAGCTCCTTGCTTGCAAATTTTCCACAGGAGCTGAGGTTAGGGATTTAATGGGAGTAACATTAAATGTTTTAAGCATTCTTGGAAAACCACAATTACGATGATCTTGCACTATCAGTGGAGCACTCACTGGGAGCTGTACCCCTCAGAGGCGCTGAGCGGGAATGAGTTTTCTCTAATCTGTCCAAAAGTTCTCATCAGGTCTCTCCTGCCAGCAACTGGCATTTGAGAAAGCAAAGCCCTCTGGGGTGAGGGGTGCTGTCTGTGCCTACAGAACAGAGCAAAGCTAAGAGGCCCATAAGGGGATTAAACCTATGACCTGCTCCTCATTAGCGCAATGTTCTAGCCGACGAGGAAATAATGCAGACTCCTTGAGTGTTAGCAAATACTGACCTACTTAGATATGGGGGATAAAAGCACACATTTTCCCTGCGACATCAGCACAATCTGTCTCTGGGAATTGAAAGGACAGAGAAAGCCCTTTTACAGGGAATTTCTGGGTCAATAACTCTCATCTCATGCTCCTACAGTAATTACTGAATTATGTTCCCCAATTATTCTTCCATCCAATAACTGCTCCTCTGTCTACCCACCCATGTTCCAACAAGTATTCGACAGCATGTCAGGCCATTGGAGACTGCTGCTGCATCAGTCATCTCTGCACAACTATGTCTCTCTGCCCAGAACACTTCCATCATGCCCGTCTCCATGTTCACCCCTCTTCTCCCCTCCCCTCATCTTTCCCATGTCAGCAAGCTGTCCTGGATGCCTTCACGAATTCTGACTCCTGGGACACACGCAGTCCTGTGTCTTGTGCAGAGGTGGATTCTGTCAACTCTGCCTGACATAAAATAAAAATGAAGTAAGCATTTTTTTGAAATGAATGATTGATTGAAGGGAATTCCAATATTCCTGTTATATATATGAAATACCCTAAATTATGTTAAATAATATTCAAAAGTCCTCAGTACTTACATCTAACCATTCTTAAATAGGTACTTCTCAGGTCTTCGCTTCTGCTGATTATGGATGAGAAAGTGTCTTGGAATCATATAGATCTAAATTTAAATTCCCGGGAGATAATTAGCTACCTATGTTTCAATGTTTCTAAATGAGGATAATTAATACCTGCCTTGTGGAATTATTGAGAAGGTCAAACAAAATACATATATGAAGTTCTTGCTGCTTAATAAACATTAATATGTTCTCTCTTTCCATTCACAGATTAATAAGCTTTCTCCTGAATTTCTGTCTGGTATTGCATTAGGTAATAAATAGTATTTTTTAAAAGACATACATTTTTTAAAAGACATATGTGTGTGTGTATATATATATGTGTGTGTGTGTGTGTATATATATATATATATATATACACACATATGTATGTACACATATACACACTATACATATGTATACATGTATGTATACATATATACATGTATACTATATATGTATATATTCTTTCAATTGGAAAAGTATAAAAAATTTAGAAATAAAATACATTTGTGTATATATATTTGCTTTTTTATACTTTTTCAAATATCACACACACATATATATAGATCAATTAATTGGGAAAGGTGAAAAGTATAAAGAATCAAATAAAATATATATTTTCCTTTTTATATTTTTTTCAATAACGTGGAATATATGTATGTGTGCATGTCTGTAGACATATAGGTATATGTCTGTATACACATAGTTTTTATATTTTTCAATTAACTTGGAAGAATGCTAGGCATTCAATTCAATAGGACCTTTCTGAAGACTTATACACTCCAATTCTTCAAAACTTTCTTCTATTGTTTCTCCCATAATATCCTTTCTACTTTCTTTGTCTTCTCTCAGACTGCTGATAGTTGAAATACCTCCTGAATTGATTTTTTACTTAGTTTTATTTCTCACTTTTCTCACTTAGTTTCCTTTTTTTTTTACCTTTATATTTGTTTCCTGAAAGATTTCATCAATTTTATTTTCTAACCTTCCTATGTATATTTAACACACTTATTTGTTTTTCTAGATTTTTTTAAAATTTTTTGTTTTACACAGGAAAACAATCATACCTTCTGTGAATAGGAATAATTTTATTTCTTCCTTAGTAATCTTTCTTTCTTTCTTCCTTCCTTCCTTTTCTTTTTTCTTTTCCTTCCCTTATTAATGCTTTATGATTGCATTTGACAAAAGGAGGAAAAGAAGAGCAAATTAAGATTAGTAAAAAGAAATTAATAAAGATAACAGCATAAACCAATGAAATAAAAAATAGTTTAACAATGGAGAAAATTAACAAAGCCAAAAATAAGTTTTTCAAAAGAAATTAATGCAATTAATAAGCATCTAACAAGACTAACAAAAGATAGAAAATATAATGTATTAATAGCAACAGTGAATGAAAGTACATATATTTTTTCAACGTTTTTTTTTTTTTTTTTGGGACAGAGAGAGACAGAGCATGAACGGGGGAGGGGCAGAGAGAGAGGGAGACACAGAATTGGAAACAGGCTCCAGGCTCCGAGCCATCAGCCCAGAGCCTGACGCGGGGCTCGAACTCACGGACCGCGAGATCGTGACCTGGCTGAAGTCGGACGCTTAACCGACTGCGCCACCCAGGCGCCCCAATGAAAGTACATATATTGCACTACAAATCATTCACATATTAAAAGAAAAATAAAGGACTATTCTGAAGAGCTGAAGGCCAACAAATTTGACAATCTAGTTGAAATGGGCACAGTAATTACATAACACAATTTTCCAAACTGGCATAAAATGGAACAGAAAATCTGAATAACCCTATTTCCATTAAGCAAATTGAATTGATTTTCAAAAATATCCACAAAAGAAGCTCCAGGTCCATAATTTGTCAATCCATAATTTTTAAATCAGTAGTCCTCTGGTGTTTCTATATATTTAAAAAATGTATACAGCTTTGATTAGGAATAGAAGGTAAAAGATATTATTTTTGGCTCAAATTGTGGTTGTCCTTGGAAAACTATGGATAGAATAATTTAAGAACCAATGAAATTAGATTAAAAATATCTTTTTGTTTTTATATTTTTTATTTTTATTTTTTATTTATTTTTGAGGCAGAGAGAGACAGAGCATGAGCAGGGGAGGGGCAGAGAGAAAGGGAGACACAGAATCCAAAGCAGGTTCCAGGCTCTGAGCTGTCAGCACAGAGCCTGATGCGGGGCTCGAACTCACAGACTGTGAGATCATGACCTGAGCTGAAGTCGGACGCTTAACCGACTGAGCCACCCAGGCACTCCCAAAATATCTTTTTGTTTTTAAAAAAGAATATCATGTTTGCTGAAACTTAAAGATGAAAAAATCAAAATTTCATAAAATGCATAAAACTTAAATTCTTTATGCTTAAGATGAGCCTTCACGACTTGCTGCATACCTTTTTTTAGCTTCTGTTTCCTAGGTTAGTAAATACAGATGATTATGCCTTTCAAGGTTACTGGGAGGTTTACAGCTGGTGTATATCAAGTTCCTCAAGCCAGAGGAAGCCCTGAAAAATAATAGTTAATTCTCTTTGAATATTGATAATGTCCTCTGAAAAGTACCCAGCTTCCTATACACAGTAAGGCAAGTCACAAATACTAACTCAAAACTTAACGCAATGTCTAATGTCACAAATACTAACACAAACACAATGCAATGTCTAATGGGTTGTTTTGCTTTTCGCAATCTCCTCTATCCTCCCTTCCACATTTTCACCATCATCAGGTAGCATTAGAGTAGTCATGGGTATTTTTACTAGCCAGAAAGAGGGAAGTTGAATTAGCAATATATTTCAGTATTTATGTAATTCACAGTCTTTTCCATATACACATACTTCTAACTGTGTTGCGTTCCAGAAATACCCGTGCACCCACTGTGCCAACCCATCTGGCATCATGATACAAAGGTGCAGGATGTATTGTACTATGAAACATATCTTACAGTGCCTAATGTCAAGAATAAGTGTAGAGTGGAAGAGAAACAAAGTTGGAAATGTATGGAACAGAAGCTAGTCTGTGGAAGTTTCTTCCAGTTATCAGACAAAGACTTGTAAGTAAACAAATCTAATTCTCCCTAATACCTGGTAAAAATGTAAACTCTCCTATGAAGAATATACTCAATAAGACAGCATTTACAATTATAAATGTATGTTAGTTGGGTTTTTTTCATTTTTGATGGTACTTGAAAAAATAAAATTTATTAAAATTTTTGTCATTATCATAATTCCTCATAGACCATGAACACAAACGTAAGCTATATTCTGACACATAAAACAGATCCCTACAAGTTATCTAAATGGATAAAAGAAGTGAAATCTTACTGACTACATGATTTTTTTTTTTTTTGCTCTCTCAACAGAATTACATCAGAACTCTAAAAAAAATAGATATTGGGAAGATTTATAAAAGAAAATTAAGTAACACACATCTAAGCGACCTTTGGGTAAAACCAAAAGTGACAAGGGAAAATTGAAAACACTCTGAATTCAATTAAGATTAAAACACAACAGAAAATTGGTAGGGTGCTTACAGTGACATTTATAACTTTAAAAGCTTACATTAGAAAACACAAATGATCTTAAATCAGTGAGCTAAGCTTCCATCATAAAAAATTTGAAAAATAGAAGCAAATAGCATAAAATAAGCAGAAAGAATAAATATAAAACAAATATCAAAGAAATAGAAAACAGAAAACCATAGAGGAAGCCCTCACAACTGCTATTCAGTGTTGTACTGGTATTCCTAACGAGTAAAATAAGGTATATAAAAATAAGGGAGTAGGATTCAAAAAATGGAGTACTCTCCAACTTTGCGTGGCCAGAAGATGAAAAAGCCCTGTATCCCTGTCTCTTGTCTGCTCTGACAACACTTGGTTCTTGGAGTGTCACCTCCTGCTCTAATAAAGCAATGGGAAAAATATTTTATTCCACGTTTGTTAGGATAGTTATTTCATAAATTCAGTTCAAGAAGAAAACAGTCCTCCCGCACTGGGCAGAATCACGGATGCCATGTCATTCTCTGTGCAACGCTACTGAAGATCCCGCTCTGATTAGGCAGCCAACTTTACATCGACTATTCTGGACATGAGGGTTTTGTAGGAAGCTCTAAAAGAACATGCAGCAAAAACCTATACAATACAATAAGCAACGTACATGGCATGAGCATATCTTGCAAGAAAACAAAAATGCTTCTGCAGAAATCTCTTACTTTGAACTTCTAGAGGAAAGCCTTGAAATTCACAACATCTCAGCAATTAGCTTAAAGCTACAAATCAGGTTAGGGAGAAGATAGTGGGTTTTGAAAGAAATTCTGTAATTCCATTAACGGTTTTGGGTTCTGACCGCAAAACCTCTATACCCCTGTCACCCCAGCCATAGAAATATTCCTCTGCTTGCTATTTGATGGTCTTGGGCCAGTTGTACACAGCCTTTTTGAAGGGCTATAGAGATTTCCTTTTAGGACTCCATATTCCTTTCTGAGAACAAGTTGGCTTGTTAGAAGCCAGGTGGGAGTTCCTCAAGCAAACAAAAGAAATAGTTGGAAGGACCTTCCCCAAGGCCACAAAACAGGCCCTCCAGAAAATCAGTCTTTATCTCTAACTGCCTGTTGGAGGTTGGCAAGAATACATAGCGCTCCTTGAGAGAGATGATGTGGGTGGTGGCTCCAGGGGCAGCAGAGTGCATGCCATCCTTCTGACTCAATGGAAGCACACAAGCTTTGCCAAGGCCAAGCAGATAGAATGCCCACTGCCGCGTCCAGGGGGAAGCTGGCATCAGGTGCTGGGCGGTTTTTTTCTACTTCTTTATGAGACAAGAAACTAGCGTTTGCTTTCTTCTTTGAATAACCACTTAAGTTCTTCCGCGGATGAGATGAATAGGTCTCTATGTGGCTTTATTTTCACTGAGCAAAGAATCATCCAGACTGTTGTTTTCCCAATGGTGAAGGCAAAGGCAGGGAAGAAATGTGGGCAGGCACTGAAACAAGTAGAGATAACTGGCTTTTTCAGTTAAGTTGTAGGCATTTAGTGAGTGTGCTAATATGCAAACAAGCACACCACACTAGGATTCGAGGACAAAACCAGCAGCCATTATTAATGGCTAAATTTTTTTGCATGCCCGCACCATATGAGGCACTGTGCTAATCATCTTATAAGCATTACCTTTCAAAAAATCTCAGCGCAGTCTTGTAAGGTAAGTGTTATTGTTTGCATTTCCCAGATGAGGAATCAAGGTTTGGAAGGGTTAGTAGCTTGCTTGCTGACAAAAAGATAAAGGTAAGCAACTGCAGATAAAGCCAGGATTTGAAACTAGTTGTATTTAATTCCAATGTCTGTCTAAACATTATTCTATTTTAAAATAGACAAGGTAGGGGCGCCTAGGTGGCTCAGTTGGTTGAGCGTCTGACTTCGGCTCAGGTCATGATCTCACGGTTCATGAGTCCGAGCCCCACATCGGGCTCTGTGCTGACAGCTCGGAGCCTGGAGCCTGCTTCAGATTCTGTGTCTCCCTCTCTCTCTCTGCGCCTCCCTCACTCGCACTCTGTCTCTCTCCCTCTCAAAAATAAATAAACATTTAAAAATAAAAATAAAATAAAAGAGACGAGGTAGCTCCTGATTTGAAAGCAACATATTTTTCTACTTAGCTATAACACAGATTGCCAGCCAGTCAAAATTAGCTGTACACTCAGAACCTGACCTGGCAGAAATCTGAAACTCTTATTATTTCCCTATCTCCTCTTTCTCCCAAGCTTTTGCATAGCTCCTTAATCGTAAGGGGAGTACCACTGGCTGGAACTCTCATTTCCTCACTTCTACTCCACTCAGTGATTTCACATTCAGCAGCGTGCCCTCCTCTCAGTTCACAGAAGCAGAGCTATGGGAAGTCCCAGGAATAACATTTATGCAAGTAAGTGACTCACCGCCTAGACTAAGAAGGTCAAGTTTAGATTTCAGAATCTGAAATGAGTTACCTCCAATCAAGGTTGCTCAAGTATGTTCCTGTCTGTTAATATTAAGGGGCCACCTGATAGTGCATTGGAGTGGGCAGGCACTAAAATTGGAGGGGGGAGTCCTAGAATTTAGCACTTAATAGTTTATCAGAGATGTGCTAGGCTGAGCAATAACTGGGACTATGTTAGAATGTTAAAATTACTTAGTATAATACCCATGATATACATATATATAGTATAGTATATAGTATATATAATATTATATACTATATTGTATATAGTATATAATATATTATATACTATATTGTATGTAGTATATTATATATTATATACTATATTGTATATAGTATATATTATATACTATATTGTATATAGTATATTATATATTATATACTATATTGTATATAGTATATTATATATTATATACTATATTGTATGTAGTATTATATATATGTATATATTGGTATCTGAATATTTGGGAATCAGTTAAGCATATATTCATATATATTTAATGATGGGTTATACTGATCAAGCCATTTGAAGGCCCCAATGCAATATAAATGCTTATATATTATTCATTCATTATTTATGGAGCCCTTATTACATCTTAGGCATAGTAGTCAGCTCTACAGACACAAATAAAAACATAGTGTTTCTGTCCTCACAGAGGTCATTTGCCACTTTTATTTAATGACATCTTTTAGTGAAAATGACTACCTTTTCTACTTTTCTTTTAAATATAATTTGCAACGTATCTTCAGTTTACCTTGGGGCTTATATTCTCTGCAATACGTCAGACTAGATAATCCAGTATCCTGAACAATCTTTCTCCTATTAAAGTAGCTAAAATACCTATGTGTGTATTTAAAATACTTTAAGTGCATCACTACACTGGCAAGAAAGTATGTAATACGTCAAGGCCAAAAATAAAGTAATGTGGGGAGGGGGAGGGCAAGCAAGTGCAGAATCCAGCTTTGACCCTGCTGAACTTGAACATATGTTTTGAAGACTCTTTAAGGCACAGAAGAAAGTAGACAAACCCTAGGGCACACCTGAAGTAGAGAGTCTAATTGTAGGCCCTCATATGAAGCCAAGACCTCCTTAGGATACAATTTCCTTTAAGAAGTAGACAGCAAGGAAACACCTCTTTTCACTTTGGCACTGACGGTAGAGGGAAAAAGTCTCTTAAGAATTTGCAACTATTAGCCAGCCCCCACACAGGTTTCTGACACAAGTTAAAACTTTCTGGGTGGTCAAAATTTTTTTTAAAAATTTGTAATATAAAATGGTGCTAGATTGTGGTACCTGCCCCCAGGTGATAAAAAGAAGCAAAATAAAATCCTGGCTGAAGGAATTTAATTTCACCACGACCTGAAAGAATTCTCTCATATAATGATGATCTAAGGGATCCAAGTTGGAAGTGAAAAGTTGCAAATACACAAGTAAACAAAGAACCATAAGTAAGAGCCAGGAGAAACAACACTGCAGAATCAGGCACAACTGTAGATACTGGAATTACTAGATGTTGGATATAAAATAAGAATGTTTGATATGCTTCAAACAGTGAGGTCTGAAAATATAAGCAAGAAATAAGAGACTATAAAAAAAAAAATCTGAAGAAAAAAAACTTGAAAACTAAAATGTCAATAAAGTAGGTGAAATTAGAAAATGAATGACTTCATTAGCATGTTAGAAATAAGTGAGACTAATTGAAAAGAAGACAGGCTCAAAGAACTTGTACAGAATGTTTCTGCAAAGAGACCCATTGAAAATGTGAGATTAATAAATTTAGAGAACAGAACAAGTCCAGTGTACCAGTTCCAGAAGGAAATAATAGTGAGAATAAGGAAGAAGCAACATTTGAAGAGATAACCGTGAAGAATTTTCTGGAAAGACAACAACTCAGACACAAGCAGGATAAAAACAAACCCATACCTAGACATAGCATAATGAAACTATAAGACACCAAAGACAAAGTGAAGTTTTAAAAAGCAGCCAGAGAGAAAAGTTTAACGTGAGTTGGGTTTGTCATCTCAAAACAAACTGATAGCCAATGTATGTTTTCAAAAGAAAAAAATTATTGCCATTTTTAATGGATGTTTTAGAAATACTTCTGAATAAATGAATAAATGATAAGCAGGAGACCCGAGACGAAACCCTCTGATTCCAAAATCTGGGTTTTTAAGCATCAGATATGCAAACAAGACATCCAGTCTTCACGAGATTTCTGATGGAGGCGTTTGACATGTTACTCACTTTGAAAGTGAGTAATGTACAAAGCTCTGTCCCTGAAATTTTGATCATGCCAATATTGCTATAATAGATCCGTATCTTCTCAGACTTTAAGCTCTGCACAATTGTACCAGAATAATACACCCCAATTATCAATTTTTCTTGCTATATCACTGAACAGACACTTTGAAAGATTGTGTTATTTCCTAAAGTATCACATCAAACACTCAGAGCTACGGCACAGCAGTGCTGGCTAGTGGCCACACTAGTGGCTGGGTGTGGACTTAAATGTATAGATATATGACCTGAAACATGTCCAAATGTATTTAATCCTTGGTTTTCTCAGCCACAAACTGGAAAAATAATAGCATCTATCATTTGTGGCAAGGATTAAAACAGACAATCTATGTGAGGGCCATGCATTGTACTGACTCAGAAACAAATTGTAACTGAATTCGGCTGTTACTATTAGATAATATTTTCTTTCTTTGTTTTTATCTTCTAGTGCCCTCAGCCCACACCTTTCTCCTTTCTCTCATGTCTTGTTGGTTTCTGCTTCAAGGCCAATGGTTCTCAAAGCAAGGTCCATACAGTGTCCGCATTACCTAGGAATGTGTTAGAAGTACAAATTCTTAGGCGTCATCCCCAAACCTATGAAGCAGAAACTCTGGAGGTGGAGCCCAACAGGCTGTGTTTTAACAAGCCCTTCAGGTGATTCTGATTCTCATGAAGTCTACTGATGTATACCATTGTACATGTAGCTGAGCTGTTCTAAACAAGTAGGCTTTTGCAAACGTGGGAAGCTTTTGGTTTGTCACAATTCCCAAGGATCCCTACTGCCAATTAGTGGGGCAGGGATGCTAATTTTCCCCCAAACACTCCCCAAACTTTCACCTCCCCATGCAGCTATTGAAATCCTACACGATTTCCAACGATGTCTCCTTCACACTTCATCTTCTGTATCCATTTCAGCCCAGACCATGATCTCTCTTAGGACATAACTGTGTAATCATGTGAAGTACCCATGAAGGAGAATCCTTCCCTCCGTTTCTTCTGTATGGAGGCAGTATTAATTTAAGACTGTAGACTCGGGAGCCAGAATGCCTGGATCTGAATCCTAGCTCTGTGGCTCCCCTAGCAATTTTGTTACTTATTCTCTCTGTGGCCCAGTTTCCTCACCTGTAAAATAGGGACAGCAATAGGGACAGGAATAGTACATACATCAAAGGTTTATGGTGAAGATTAAGCCAGTAGAGCATTGCGTGGCTATACAAAGTAAGCAGTGTGCAAGTGTTGGCTATTATTTATCTGTATCCCTCTTGGTATGCTGGGAACTTACCTCATGCCTCACACATTTCATTGATTCATTGATTGGCCAAAGGATGCCAGAACTCATTCCCAATTCAATCTTCAAATATTCATTAGAAGACTGAAGGAGGTGATGATCATCAACTTTAAATTCATACATTCCTGCCATTTAGAAATAAGAATTGGCTTGGTCTTGGTTGTTTCTGAACATAGGACTTGGAACTAGTTTTAAGATAGGTAGCAGAGCACATTTGCCCTAACTGTCCCCGTTGTATCTCTTCCTTCTGCTCCTGTAAGAGTAGAGGTCATGGACTTGGGAATTTGGGATCCCAGCCACTTTTCTAAATTTCTTTCTACTTGTGAGATATAAATGAGGACACAATCATATTTTCAGAGCCTCTAAAATTCTTTACACTTGATTCATGTTCTTCTTAATGGCTTTGCTCAAAAAGAGCCTTATATCCTGCCAATTTCTGATGACTGTCCTCCATCACCTGCCCACAGGCCATTAGCCTAAGTACACATCACTGGCAGTGACCTTACATTTGGTGGCACTAAGCACAGCATGGGCTGATGAAATGCTCCTTGGAGACTGCTCATCCAAACATGGAATATGTCCAAAGCTGGAGGTGATGACATCTCAGGCCGAGGTGGTGGGAGTACATAGGGTTCTGGATGGTTATGTAATAAGGGCAAGAGGAAGAGGTGGTACATGAATTTTGAAAGAGAACATCCCAGGGGTAGGCTCTGGTTTTGTGAGGAGGCCTGAGAGTAAGGAAGGTGATTAGGTTCCATTTTGCATGTGATGTTCTACCAGCAAACATGGCTGAAAGCCCCTATAAAGGGAAAATACTAATCATATAGCTCTTGTCATTGGAATGAAGGAAAAGAGTAGAAGGGCTGTGTCTTTGTCCTTTGGTCTGTGAGACCCCCTAAAATTAAACTCTTACTTCACTAAGTAGTCTTCTCAGGCAGCAAATTAGTTCATAAAATAATTCAATAAATCAACATCTTGGACAACATTTATGACAACATATATGAAACTATGGTATTATAGGAGAAAATTCTAGTTATGGCTAACCTGCCTGTTGATTCTGTAGTTTAAAAGAAGGAAGAGGAAGAAGAGGAGGAAGGATTGCAATGTTCTCAGCCAAGACTTACCTTGGTAGGACCATCAGGCCTCTAACCCCATTCTTAGTTTGACCAGTTTGTAGCTTCCATTTGATCAATTTAACCAGGAAACCCCAACTAGTGAGTTCACTCACACTAATGAAGCTCACAAGAGAGAGATGAACAAAACCAGATTATTTCTTTATTAGTTGAAGCTGAAAGATGAAATTTCTAAAGAAATTCATAATCACAGGAGCTGATGGTATCACTTTCTACCTAATTGCAAAAACTGAGCAAGAGACTTGAATATAGTCTTTCACAAAAGAAGATATGAAAAAGACCAACAATCAAAGTGTGCTTAATCTTATTAATCATTTGGGAATTGTAAACAATCACCACAATGAAATAAGACTATATATCCACGAGAATAGCAAAAAAAAAAAAAAAAAGAAAGAAAGAAAAAAAAAAGGAAATGCCAAGGAATCAGCAATGATGGATCAAGTGGATTTTCAAACACTACTGGTAGGAATAAAAATTGGTAGCACAACTTTGGGAATCTTTGACAATATCTATTAAAACTAGAAGTACACACACCCAATCCAAGCATCACTTTGAGGCATATACAGTACAGAAATGTACCAAAGGTACATATATGAATGTTCACAGCAGCATTATTCATGATAGACGAACATTGAAATCATTCAAATGTTTCTTAAAAGCAGAAGGGATAAATACATTGAAGTATGACCACAATGAAACTGTATAAAGCAATGAAAATAAACAAACCATTATAGCATGCAGCACAAGGGATGAACCTCACAGACCTAAAGGGTATATATACTATATGATTGCATTTACATGAAGTCTAAAAACAGGCAAAAGTAACCGATAGCAATAGAAGTCTGAGGAGTGATTATCTTTTGGTATAAAAAAAAAATCAAAAGAGGTTAAAAGGAGAGGTTCTTGGGTGCTTGTAATGTTCTATTTCATGAATGTATTCACTTCATAAAAATTAGTCATGCTGTAGACTTGTGATTTATGTGTATTTCTGTTTGTATGCTAGTCATCAGTGGTTCTCAGGTAGGATTGATTCTTGTCTTCCAGGACACATTCAGCATTTTGTGGAGAAATTTTTGTTGTCCCAACTGAAAGCATGTATTGGCATCTCATGGGTATAGACCAGGGTTGCTGCTAACCATCCTACAACACACAGCAGTGCCTCCTACAACAACGAATTGTCTATATGTCAGTAAAAGCAAGTGTTCAAAGTGAAATACCAGCAAAATAATAATCATGACAACAACAATAATAATAACTTGTATGGCATACACAATACTGATGTAAGCTAAGGTGGCCTTATACTGTATCCACTTAAACTACACAAGTCAGTCCATCATGTTCTGTGACAAGCCTGTAACCAAGAATCAAGTTCTATGTAACTGTGGAGCAGCTACATGCTAAGTGAAGGAACAAGGACTTAAACCCAGGGACATGGAAAAATAAATGCATTCACCTTCATGGTATCCCACTGGGTGCCCTGACACTAATGCCTGGGAGGGAAGCTACTGGATATTTTGTTCACTTTTGAAACTCTACCCTATTGCACTGGAGCACTATTTGTTGAGCTTATGAATGAAGGGGACTCCCTGAGGCCCTCCCAACTTGTTCATTGTCCTCTAATGAAGTAGCCCCTCCTACCCTGTACACCCATGTCTCCCCAAGGTCCCAAGACCCAAATTCTTTCTTTGTTTTCCCTCAACTCAGAATATATCTACTTTACATGTCCTGCCTCCTACCAAGTAACCAGGTAATTGCTAGAAATTCCACATGTTTGTGGCAGATCTGAGAGGCAGAAAAACAAAGAAGGGCAAGGGGATGTATCAGTGACTCCCAAATCAAGCCTTTGGTAGCAGGGCACCTTACTGTGGTCCTTACTCTGGTAGAAAGAAACCTTGTGAGGCAATTCATGCACACTTATCACACATTGATGGGGTTTTCATACATACAGATACATCAGTCCACCTATTTAGGTAGGGTGTGAAAGCAGGAGTCCTCATACTGAAATTTTTAGAGACTGTTTTGACTTCCCATGTGTGATAGGCTAAACAATGTCCCCCAGGAAAGATGGTCAGGACATCATTCATTTACATGGCAATGCATTCGTTTACATGGCAAAAGGGCAATTAAGATTGTAGATGGAATTAATGTTGTAGATTGAATTAAGATTGCTAATCAGCTGACTTTAAAATGGGTATATGATCCCACATTATCCAAGTGGATCCAATGCAATCATAAAGGTCTTTAAAAGGGAAGGAGGGAGACAGAAAAGAGTCACAGAGATGACAACATTAGAAGGATTCAACGTAACATAGCCGACTTTTAAATTGGAGGAAGAGGGATGTGAGCCAAGTAATGTGTGCACCTTCTAGAAGGTGGAAAAATCAAGGAAATGGATTCTCCCCTAGAGCCTTAGGAATGCAGGCTTACCTGCCAAACCTTTTAATCCAGTGAGAACCATTTTGGATTTATGTGGTTCAGAATTGTTAGATAATAAATTTGTGTTATTTTAAGCCACTAAATTCATCGTAATTTGTTACAGCAGCAATAGGAACTCATATACTGTGTTAATGGGTTGAAGAAAAACCATGGATCTCCCAAACAACTATTAATATAATTTCTATTTGGCTTTGAGTATAATTAAAAGGAACATACAAGCATTCAATGCTCCTGCCTCCCCATCCCAATACATGCTCCAATCTTTAGTCATTTACATTTCTTTCCATGACATTCCCCTTCTAATTTGATCTTGTTATCAGAATTCAGTGAGAAACCTGGGCAGGGACTGGTTGCAGTTATCATGAGTAAATTGAGAGATACCTGAATGGCTGCACAGACATTGTCTACATTGCCTGGGGTTAAAATCGAATTGTGCCGACGTAGAGAGAAAATCTTGTTTACTCTCTGGTTAAGAGGATATCTGCAAAAGAAAGTTGTCCTTTTGCTGACAGTTAGTGATTTGCAGATTTGCAAAAGTAGGGCATAAAGTACACACAGGTGCAAATAGATGTCTGTAAATATAAAAGTGAAACAAGTAACTTGAGTTTTCTGGATGAGAGCCAATTAATTAACTTCATCTCCAGGAATACTGCAGAGCCAGCCTCTGATCCAGATTGAGGAGCTAAACCATGCACTGAGTAAAACCAAGGGGTGGCTTAGGGAAGCAAAAATACCCACAATCCTCATCAACCCCATCACCCAAATCATTCTAAATAAACATCCAACCCAAGTAAAGACATGATTACTATGTAAACACAGCTTCCAGCTACCACGAAATAAAAGCGTTTTCTATGTAAAAGTAATGTGCTTATCCTTCAAAAGCAGCTTCAGGAGAGTCCTCTACTCATCACCCGCATGTGATCACAGACCACATGTCCTCCTATATGGAAATTCTGAAGATGCCATAGCATGCAGGTAGCAAGGGTGGTCTTCTTGGTTTTTAATAAGCACAAAGAAAGAAAGAAAGAAAGAAAGAAAGAAAGAAAGAGAGAAAGAGAGAAGAAAGAAAGAAAGAAAGAAAGAAAGAAAGAAAGAAAGAAAGAAAGAAAGAAAGAAAAAGAAAGAAGCGACATGTCTAAATAACAGATGCCAAGAACTTGGAGATAATGTTAACAAGATAAACTTCTGAGAGAAAAATAAAATCAACACACTGTGGGTCAATGCTGACTTCTAGTTGCCTTAAAAATGAAGACAGGCCAGTGAGCCCTGGTTATAAGCCAATTTAGGGTATAGGCACATTTAAAGAAATAATGCATCATCCAGAAAGGGACTATCCAAAAATAAAAGAATCAAAAATAACAGAAGAAAATGCTGGTTGAACTCACTCAACCAGCTGTTCAGGAGGGAGGGTCTATGAAGCCTGTGTGTCAAACTTGCTTCCCTGGGATAGAGATGACTGTGTCATCTCCACCAGATCTCTACCAGATCATGTTCTGATCAAACTAGACAGAAAATCCAGCTGACTCCCCTGGTTCTGATTAAATGTTCACCAGATAATCTTTCTATGATTGTCTTAGTCTCTCTGGGCCGGTATAACAAAATATCATAGGTTGGGTACCTTATAAACAATAGAAATTTATTTCTTACCAATCCGGATGCTGGGAGAGCCAAGATCAAGGCACCCACGTGGTCACATTCTGATAAAGACCATCTACCTGTTGCCTTCTCATTGTGTATCACATGGTGGAAGGGACAAGGGATGTCTATGGGTTCTCTTTCATAAGGGCACTAATCCCATTCGTGAGAACTCTACCCTTATGACCTATGCAGCTCCCAAAGAGCCAACCTCCCATCTTTACATGTAGGACTTAAGATTTCAACATATGAATAAGGAGTTATGGGGGACAAACAGACCACAGCAATTATGATATGACTACAGGGAGAGAATGCACTAATCAGTAAACAGCAGTTTACCTGCTTAAAATGGTTATGTTCTTATCATAAATTCATATATTGTTTTTCCAATATAATTCAAACTCGATGCACCACCTTTCCACCTGATTAACACCCCATAAGAGCTCAAAGAACCCTGAGCTCTTTGCTTAAAGGGATGAATTTTGCCAGCTCACAGTTGGGTGAGAGTGGTCATAATTTCCACCGGAGCACTAGTCTTGCCCACAGGGTGGTTGGGATTATTCTAAAGTCTTCTTAGATTTTCTGAGGTAGTGTTTACATTCCACCAGGGCTACCTTGTTTTGAGCTAACTACAAGCTAGCTGCCACCAAAGACCTTTCTTCAGGGGAAACCTCAAGCCCTGCTCTTCCTAAACATCTCATTTTCTCATCTGCTGAGAAGTATGCACAACCAAGCAAACCCCAAAGGAAAGAGAGACTTATTCACAAACAGAAAATTAAAACATGAAAAAGGACTGGCTAGAAACTGAAGGGGACACCCTAGAGGGGCTTGGCTCAGGAAGAAACACGGACGCCAAGTCACATGGGCCCTTGATCTTCTTCCAATTCAACCACGCGCAGCAACCTTTGTGGCCGGGAGCAACCACTAGGATCAGCCAGCTTGGATCACATTTGATGTGAGTTTCCTGGCTAATAAAACACTCGTACCCATCACTCCTAACTTTTACTTCGAATTAAATTATTTTTATTGGAATGCTATTTAAATATGTACAAACGTAAACCTGGGTATAAATTCCTTATGCTCACACAACTATAGCCTTACAGAACCAATATAATTCAAATTAACTCTATTAATTTAATATGACAGATGATGTTACTTTGTTGAAGTAAAAGCACCCTTTACTCTGTGACCAGGGTAGTGAATGCCAGAGCACAATCTTTTAGGTTTGGCAGCCTGAGCTATTATGCACTCGGAGAGAACTTTATGTTCCCGACATAGTTCTTTATTTAAGCTACTATGAAACTTTTGTTCACAGCCTGCATCTTGATGTGGTCTTCATAAATACTTTATTTATTTTTTTTCCCCCTCCGTTCTCTTTCTTTCTCCTTGAGGCCAATAGAGTTAAAAGCACAAAAGCCAACTTGAACACAGAAGTTGTGTGGCAGTAGTTAGGTAGTTCTTTGATGGCTCAGAATGTCTTTATATTCATGTAGTTAGATTATTTTCAAATTAAACACAACTTTTTTTAATTGCTGTGGAAAACATGCACTCTCTAATTTGAGAAACGAGTGGGATCCAGTCCCTTGACTGAACGCTGCTCCTCACCTCTCCTTCCAATGTGTGGGAAATCATAAGACCAAAAAAAAAAAAAAAAAAAATCAGTCTCCTCTCTGTTCTCAGCTCACAAAATGGTGGAGGCAACCATATGCCCTTCTTTGATTTTGCACCAATGATCTCCGAGCTTCTAAGTAAGGTTATGTAAGTTGCCTGAAGGAATATTCAGGGAGCCAGACTCATCTTCTCAAGGAGAGATTAAAAACTAGAAAAGAAGGAGAGTTGAGTCTTAGTGCCTGTTCTTTCGCAGTTCTGTAGAAGAGCAACAGCCTTTCTTCACCAGAGCAAGATGGGAAAACTCCCCAGACTGGTTATTTTGTCTCTGCTCGCACCTGCTAGAGCACACCTGCCTTCCCCTTCTACCTCATTTGCCTCTTCCCTCAGGAGATGAAATATACTTTTAGGATGGAAGGAAATAAACATGAAGGTTTTACAAATTTGAAATACTAGTCATGAGACCTTCCAGCAGATCTGCATCAGTTCCGCATTTAATCAAATAATTTGGGAATAAAGCAGGAGACCTGACAATGCTCCCAGAGGCCAGTGAACCCTTCCCCCCAAATGCCCACTGATTTCAAATGCCCCCTTTATCATATTTAAATTTCCATATAAATGCAGGTCAATTGCTGAACTCTATGCAGCGGCACTAATCTGTCCGCCTCTTCCCAGGAGCATCAAACTGTTTTAAATACTATAAATAGTTAAAGAGCTTCTGCACCTGACCTCTGACCTTCTCCTGTTTCTTTCCTGATTTTCTTTTTTTCTTTTTTCGTTACATTTTTTATTTTTCCATCTTCATCTTGGTCTTCAAGTCTTCTGTTGGAAGACATTTAGCAATTGTGATTTGTATTTTATAAGAGATGGTTTTTATTTTTTCCTCTTCAGTGCAGCCTGTTTTTGTTTTAAGGCTGAAATATTCTCCTAAATGTCTCTAGTGATAATAGATTAGAATGTTCTAAAGTTCTTTGTTTCCTGAATCAGTGGTTCTGATTTTTTCCTCCACTTCTAGATTCCTTTTTGCTGTGTTTCCTAAAACATCCCAGTGTTTTTGGTTGTCTCGATTAACTCAACCCCATTTTCTTTCTATTATGCATTAATTTTTTTTTTTAAGTTTCTATTCCATACAGCCCTCTTTTTTCAACATTTGTTATGGATGTACTGATTTTAAAGTGTCTTTTATGTGATTTCACTGAGAATTTGGGAAGAAGATCCAATTCACTATGACATGCAATTTAGTAAAATTTTAAAACAAAAATCAGGGTCCTTCTTTAAATAATGTTGGCAGAAAATGTGGAGATTTCATACTTCATGCAAGGCATATTTTCATCCAAGTTCCCACCAATCTGAAAGTCATCTTTATCATATACTAAACTTCTTCATAAATGTAAGATGGTTTCTCAACCTCATGCCATCTCATTGATCTATCAGTCTATTCCTGTCAGTAACACATTGTTTTAATTAGTTACTGCTTTAACTACTTCTAGTGGCCCAGCAGATATCCACTTATAAGTTGGAAGGAATTGTGACATTTATATATTTAAATAATGCAAATCTGTAGCAAAGCTTGAAATTTCATTTCCTCCCTGTAAACATTCTTGAGGAACAGAGAAACAAATGGTTAGATGAAATTTGTAACAGTTCCTCAGCATTTGTGATAGTCTGTATCTTGTGGCGAGATGTATATAATATATATCTTTGTTGATATTATATTCATATAATAACCTCAAAAATAATGATTGATATTTCTATTAGTATCTCCACTTTACAAAAGAAGAAACTAAAACCTGGAGAACTTAACTGGCTTCCTCAAGGTTTACCCAACTGGTGAATGGCAGAACTTGAACTCGGATCTCACACTCTCACTGCTATACCATAGGTAGACTTTTCATTCACACAATGGATGTTCTTTGTTTGTTTATTGGAATGTCTTTCATTAAGTAGCTTGTCCTTCTGCTCTAAATGAAGTAGAAAACAAGTCTGTTGCTGATTGTCTACTTGTGGAGGCAGAACTTTATCGGTTTAACTACATGTTCAGAGCACAGTAATTCAAAGACTGACGTGCTGCATGCGGATGGACATAGCTTCCTGAAGGTTGATCTCTGGTTCCCACACAAAAGGCTTTAAATTGCTAACCTTTGACTGCTCCGTACTACACCTGCAAGCTACGCTCACACATCTATGCCACAGCTTAAAGAGGTTATTTTTTAAATATGTGTACATGATGAATATTTTTTTTATAATCATCAGAAGACAAAGACAGAAGGAAAATATAGAAGTGGAAATATTTATATTAATTAGGTGGTCTTATGAAAATATTAGTTCTTTTAAAATGTATGGTAGTATCATTGTCTTTACAGTTTTTTGTTTCGTTTCTTTTTTTTTTTGTCCACACAGTTTTAAAAGTAATTTTTATTTATTGAATGTATTAAATGTGACCAAGAAGGCATTCTAGAATAAAGGATAATTAAAGAATCTTCTCTAAAATGGATGTTGATTTATCTTAAGAATTTTGCTTATTTTGTCCTCCCTCTAACTAAGACCTAAGAATGTGTAAAGTGGCCAACAGGAGAAACTAGGGGGCAAAGGGCCTGGGTAGTGATAATCAAAGAAACAGCTGGGGAGTAGGGGAGTAGATGTCATAAAAGCAAACTAAAGAAAGGAATCAGAGAGAGAGAGAGGGAGAAAATAAAACATCTTTTCTGCTTTCAACCACTCCAAGAGAGTAGGGCCATAAAGAAAAAGAGGGAAAACTACTTGAAATTATAAATTACTTTTTATAATTTTAAATTATATAAATTATAATTATATAAATTGTATAATTTATAATTATATATAATATAAACAATTTTATAATATATAATACATAATATATATTATGTAATAAACAATATATAACAGGTATATTATAATTATATAATATATATAATAATATACAATTATATAAATTATATACATTTTTAATTTTATAATTTTATAATTAAAAGGGAGGAGGGGAAGATTAGCAAAAGAGATAAAGAAGAAGGGAAATGAATGGACTGATAAAACAAACAGGAAATTGACCTGAAGAGGACAGAGAGTGTAAGGAATATGTTAGTCAGATATAAGTATACTTATTTTCTGCTTTCAGGCAGATGGCTGCTACAAATCTAAAGCATATCCCATTTCTAAAATACCCAGGAAGAAGAGGTCCCACCCGACGTGAAAATGAAAATGAAATCTATTTCATCTTCAAGCTCCTGTTTCTTTTCCCTCCCTCCTTCCCCAACCTCCTTACAAGTTTCGAATATAAAGACATTCTTATGCTGATTTCATTTGGTTACAAAGGCTCAAAGGGTGAGAAAATTCCACTTGACCACCAAAGTCCAGGTCCCAGAAGGCCATAGTCCCAGACTGGACAATGATTCATTGACCAAACCCAAAACAGAAAGAAGTACCCAACACTTAGAAATAAAGGCAGAAGACCCCTACCAGGTCGTTCATGATCGCCTTAGAGCAGTTTCTAACGAAACTGCTGTGAGTCTCCTGTCCTTTAGTCCAACTTAATATTTAGCATTAATAGGGCTCAGAGTCTGTGTAAACTTAAGGGCTAACTTACAGAGGCTGATAAGTTATGTGGTATCTATGCTTAGTGGAGATAAAACAATAAATGCCCAGTAAAAAAAAAAAAAAAAAAAAAAAAAGATAACCTCAGAGTTAAGCATTTTATTGGCCTCCAAGGACATTAACACTTTTGTAGGAAATTTGTTTCTCATTTCATTATTACCTGTTTCGCGACCTACATAGACTTCTTTCTGTCAGAGTCCCCTTGACTTCAGCTGCTTCCCTCATTGATGAGCTAAACAAATCTTTGACACGTGCTCAATATATATTTCTATATGTTTCTAACTGTTTAAAATGTATACTTTGACATTATTAACACAAACAGTAATAATGCATATTCAACTATCTCTTACTCTGGGTCAGATTTGTCTGAAGTATTTTGTGAGTGTTACCTCATTTGATCGTCACACCCACCCTGTGCAATTGGGTAAACAGAGGCCCAGAAAAGGAAAATGATTTTGGAAGGTCATCCACAACCAGAGGAAGGATTAGAACTCTGGACTGATTGGGGCACCTGGGTGGCGCAGTCGGTTAAGCGTCCGACTTCAGCCAGGTCACGATCTCGCGGTCTGTGAGTTCGAGCCCCGCGTCAGGCTCTGGGCTGATGGCTCGGAGCCTGGAGCCTGTTTCCGATTCTGTGTCTCCCTCTCTCTCTGCCCCTCCCCCATTCATGCTCTGTCTCTCTCTGTCCCAAAAATAAATTAAAAACGTTGAAAAAAAAAAAAAAGAACTCTGGACTGATTTACTAAGAATCCTGCATTTTTGCTATTGCATTGAATTTTTCTGCGAAAGTAAAGTAGCCATGCCTGTCATGGGCAGGGTTCTAACAAGGACAGGAGGTCCTAGAGAGAAACTGAGGCTGGGTGCTAAGAGTGGGAAGCAGTTGGCAGAGCAAGTAAAGCTGTTAGAGAATGAATATGTTGACCTTGGAATGAAGGGGGGAAGGGCATCATTATTTCCATTTAATGGATGAGAAGACTTGAATTGGGACAGAACAGGTTACCTTTCCTAAACAAGGATGTGAAAGCCCATCACCAGACCCCAAGCCCAGGGCACTGTGTGAGGCTCCCCCTACTTCTGAACAGATGGTCAGCAAGTGCAGCCTCATTTGTTCCACTTCTTAGTTCCAAACTAAGGTTACAACTGCCATTATTTCCCCTTTGTCCTGCATCTATTTGGCTTTGAGATTTTTATCTTCCTGCTTTTGTCTTTGACATAATGATCAGGCAATATTTAATTTGGTCTCTGGTTCTCATTTATTTTTCTGGCACTGATCCCAGAGATCAACTCAAAGGAACAACACACAGTCCTAAGATACCAACGGCCTGATTTCTATCAGAACTGTCTGACACTAGAGTCCATCATTCCTTTCCTAACCACCCCTGCCCACCACCCCCGCCCCAGCCACAGCACAACATAAGGACTAAAATTTTGTAGATCTGTTGCCCACTTGTCTGCAATACCAGTTTACACCATAGAATTAGTCACTGTTAATGGTAAGGATTAAGCAGATGGGCTCCTCAAAACAGTAAACACACAGCAAGAATTCCATCAAAATCAATGCTTGTCTGAACTTTATACCACAAGTCACAGATTTTTTAGAAACAAGAAAAAATATAGAATTGGCCTCAACATCTGCATTTTTGTTTGCCAGTTCCAGCTCCATCAGTGCTATCTAACAAGATTCAACAGAAGACTATATTTTAAAACATCAATTGATGAATCAGAGAACCAACAAACCTGTAAATTTAGTCATCTTGAGCTACTTCTTTCCAAGGCATGTCACAAGTTCTCTTCAGGGGTCTGGCCAGCTCACCTTTCAGCTCACAGTTCTCCAGTTCTGATTCTTTGTGATTCTGTTACTTGTATGTTTTTCAGAACTCCTGCCTATAACCTAGGGAAAACAACTTTTTCTGTTATGTCATTTCTCACTATAGATAGTATTGATGATGCACTCAGGAGTCTCAGGACGGGGAGATAATTAGAAGAAAGCAGTAGAAGGGATAGGAAAGTGGCACAATCATGAAGAGAGAAGGTAACATATATGGAACATCTACTATATCTTGTACTAGAGACATCTGCTTGTTTGTTTGTTTATTTGTTTATTATTTTAACTTGAGAGAGAGAGCGTGCACAAGCAGGGGAGATGGGCAGAGGGAGAGAGAAAGAATCTTAAACAGGCTCCATGCTCAGCACAGAGCCAGATGAGGGACTCAGTCCCATGACGCTGAGTTCATGAGCTGGACCAAAAGCAAGAGTTGGACCACTTGAGGCCCCTGGGTGGCTCAGTCGATTAAGTGTCTGACTTCGGCTCAGGTCACGATCTCCTGGTTCGTGAGTTTGAGCCCTGTATCAGGGCTCCCTGGTGGTGTGGAGCCTCTTTGGGATTCTCTCTTTCCACCTCTCTTCCTCTGCTCCTTCCCCACTAGCACACATTCTCTCCCTCTCTCTCTCAAAATAAATAAATAAATAAATAAATAAATAAATAAGCAAGCAAATAAATAAATAAAATAAAAAGATAAATAAATAAAGAGTTGGACGCTTAACCAACTAAGTCACCTAGGTGCCCCCTCTGCTAGAGACTTTTAGATAGCTTCACTTAACTGTCATACGAATTCTAAGAAGCTATGGACTCAGTGGAAACAAACTAGGCACTGGATATACATTTTATTAAGAGAAGTCAATGTCCCTCCCCTCCTTAGAGTTCATAGTCTAAAAGGGAAAGGTAAACTGTAAGTAAGAAATAACAAGTTGTATAGGAAGAAAGCTGCTAAGATCAAAACTGGGTCTAGAAATTTGAAAGAATGTTTGTTGAGAAAGTGATCTTTAAACTAATATTTAAGAATGAGAAATTAACTAAAAAAATATGAGATGTCATTTCAGACATGGAGAACAGCATGTGTAAAGACTTGGAGGTAAGAGAGTGGCAGATTCAATCAACTCCAATATCAAATTGCTATAAGGATTGGTTGTTAGGGACAGCAAGGCATGTGTTCACTGAAGAGTTCAAATTTGTGAGTATATGTGCATGTGTCCACCCACACATGCACACAGAAAAATTAAAAACTGACTGGAAAGGTAATTCTTCTTCCAAGTACATTTCTTTCCATTATTTTTCAAGAAGTAATCCATCATTTAAGCCAACAAATAAAATCTATGCATTAGTTATTATCATCATGATCATGATCAACTGCGTTACTGATGGGTTACGCACTCAATTCTCTGTATGAACAGACATATTTCCTAACTATAGAAATTTAAAAGCCAATAGTTACTTCTTAGGGGTTATGTGGATAAGATACTATCTGTGAGATGAATTATGAGGAGCTTTCCAGAGCATAGTCCGTGGTTCTATAAAGAAACACCAGTGTCCTAGGAAGAATTTGTATAACATTCACATACTGAATGAATTTAAAAATCAGGTTAATATATTTAAATGCTATTTAAAAAAAAAAAAAGGTAAATTCTCTCTGAGAGTGATCACCCACTGAGAAGTAAAAAACACAGAGAAGAAAACACAGAGATAAGTGTAGAAAAATAGGGCAAAATGGACAGCAATGGGGGCACTAAAACTCTTGAAAATTTAAGGAATATTTGTGTATTAAGATTAAAGGAAAATTTCCATTTCCAGTTCACATGTAGTCACAGGAATAGGATTTACCCCTCCCCCCCCACTCTTGAAACAATTATTGATAAAATATAAATGTAAAATATAAATGTATATATCCTTTTTTGTTTATTTTTGAGAGAGAGAGAGCATACTCATGGGAGGGGAAGAGAGAGAAAGGGACAGAGGATCTGAAGCAGGTTCTGCACTGACAGCAGAGAGCCGGATGTGGGGCTCAAATTCACAAACCATGAGATCATGACCCGAGCTGAAGTTGGACGCTTAACCAACTGAGCCACCCAGGTGCCCCTAAATGTATATATTCTTTTTTTTTTTTTTTAATTTTTTTTTCAACGTTTTTTATTTATTTTTGGACAGAGAGAGACAGAGCATGAATGGGGGAGGGGCAGAGAGAGAGGGAGACACAGAATCGGAAACAGGCTCCAGGCTCCGAGCCATCAGCCCAGAGCCTGACGCGGGGCTCGAACTCACGGACCACGAGATCGTGACCTGGCTGAAGTCGGACGCTTAACCGACTGCGCCACCCAGGCGCCCCAATGTATATATTCTTAGGAAGGCATATAAGCTTTTGACATTAGACAACAGTGATTCCCCAAGACACAGTAAATAAATGAGGATAAACCTATAGCTGCCCAGGCTTACTTCCTGGAGATCATTTCCAGGTGGAGGACCAGGTAAACCTAGGCAGAGTCCATTGGTCTCCCTGAGATAAGTGATGAAGCTGAGAGTCTGAGGAAGACAAGATAGGTACAGTTCTCAGAACTCAGGAAAGTCAAGGACAGAGTTGCACAGGAAGGAGCTCCAGAGATCTACAGAGCCTCCTCTAGTACTCAGCACAGTGCTTTCTTTAAGTGCATGTGAAGAATCCATCCAAAGCTGAAGAAAGAACCATTAAGAAGGTTTAGAGGAAATTGCCTGGGAATTGTACCTGTTCTTACCAGCAAGGCTGGAAAAACTCATAATTCATGGGGTACTGAGTAAAGTACTCAGGAAGGTGTTTCCTCAGTAGTGGGGAATAATTAGCTTTTGACCAATCTCTGCTCCTGACCCACCTACCAAATCATACAAGCAAGATTCCAAAAGATCAGATTCTTTACAAGTAACTTAACTACATCTCAAAGTAAAACTTCGGCTCAGGTCATGATTTCATGGTTTTCAGTTCGAGCCCCATATCGGGATCTGTGCTAACAGCTCAGAGCCTGGAGCCTGCTTCGGATTCTGTGTCTCCCTCTCTCTCTGCCCCTCCCCTGCTCATGCTCTGTCTCTCTCTGTATCTCAATAGTAAATAAACATTAAACAAATTTTTTTGAGGGGGAGCCTGGGTGGCTCAGTCTGTAAGCGCCTGACTTTGGCTCAGGTCAATGATCTCGCAGTTCGGGAGTTCGAGCCCCACATCAGGCTCTGGGCTGACAGCTCAGAGCCCGGAGCCTGCTTCAGACTGTGTCTCCCTCTCTCTCTGGCCCTTCCTCTCTCTCTCTCTCTCTCTCTCTCTCTCTCTCTCAAAAATAAACATTAAAAAATAATAATAAAAATTTTTTTTTTTAAATAATGAGACTCCAACAAGACAACATTCATAATATCTGGCATCTAATCAGAGATCACCAGCCATACAAAGGAGGAAAATATGATCCATGATTTGAAGAAAATGCAATCAAAACCGATCTAAAATGATTCAGATATTAGAATTATCAGAGAAAGACATTAAAGAGATTATTATAACTCTATTCCATATGTTTAAAACTTAATATGTTAAAAAGATCCCAATTAAACTTTTTTTAAAATCAAGACGTTTTTTAGAGCAAGTCACTTATGGACTGATTGACATGGCGTAAGTTATTTGCTTTCACTGAGCCTATGTATAATGTTTTTTATCTAAAAAAAGTAGCGGTTTTATTTATAATTGCCCAAAAAACTAGTAACAATTCAAATATCTACACACAGGTGAATGAATAAACAAATGAAGGTATTTCCATACAATGGAATACTACTTCAAAGTGAAAAGAAATAAACTATTCATAATTGGAACATTATGGATGAATTTCAAAATGATTATGCGAAGTGAGTGAAACCCATACAAAAAGAGCACTTACTACATAATTCTACTAATATAAAATTCTAGCAAATGTAAACTAATCTACAGTAACTAAAAGCAGACTGGTGGTTGGTGATGGGAGGTAGGTAGGAAGGGGGAGGAAAAGAGGTGACCAAGGGTCACAGGAAAGTTTTGGGGGTGATAAATGTCTTCATGGTCTTGATTGTGATGATGTTTTTGTGGGTTTAACATGTCAAAACATGTCAAATAATACATGAGCATACTTAAAACATGAGCAATTTATGCTACGTATATCTCAATAAAGCTATTTTAAAAAGGAAGATTAATCTCAACAAAGTGCGTTTAGAAAGAACATACCCCAACATAATAAAAACCATATATGACAAACCCACAGCTAACATCATACTCAGTGGTAAAAAAACTGAGAGCTTTTTCTCTAAGATCAGGAACAAGACAAGGATGTTTACTCTTGCCACTTTTATTCAACAGTACTGGAAATCTTACAGCAATCAGACAAGTAAAAGAAACAAAAAACATGGAAATTGGTAAGGAACAAGTAAAACTGTCATTATATACAATTTACATAATACTACCCATAGAAAATCCTAAACATTCCACACAAAAAAACCCAAAAAACTATTAGAAGTAATAAGTCAGTAAAGTTGCAGGATACAAAATTAATATACAAAATCTGTTGTATTTCTTTTAAAAAATATTTTTAAATGTTTACTTATATTTGATAGAGACAAAGCATGAGTGGGGGAGGGGCAGAGAAAGAGGGAGACAGAATCCAAAGCAGACTCCAGGCTCCTATCCATCAGCGCAGAGCCCGATGGAGGGCTTGAACCTACGAACTGTGAGATCATGACCTGAGCCAAAGTCGGATGCTTAACCAACTGAGCCACCCAGGCATCCCTGTTATATTTATATACACTAATGACAAAGTGGCAGAAAGAGAAATTAAGAAAACAATTCCATTTTAAACTGCACCAAAAAGAATGAAATACCTAGGAATAAACTTAACTAAGAAGGCGAAAAACCTGTACTCTGAAAACTATTAAACATTGATGGAAGAAATCGAAGATGATGCAATCAAATGGAAAAGTCATACCTGCTCATGGATTGGAAGAATTAATATTGTTAAAATGTCCATACTACCCAAAGCAATCTACAGAATCAGTGCAATCCCTATCAAAATGCCAATAGTATTTTTCACAGAACTAGAACAAATAATCCTAAAATTTGTATGGAATCACAGAAGACCCTTCATAGCCAAAGCAATCTTGAGAAAGAGAAACAAAGCTGGAGGTATCACAATCCCAGATTTCAAGATATACTGCAAAGCTGTCGTAATCAAAACAGTATGGTACTCACATAAAAATATACATCTGTCAATGCAGCAGAATAGAGAGCCCAGAAGAAAACTGGCACATATATGGTCAATTAATCTATGATAAAGGAAGCAAGAATGTACAATGGAGAAGAGAGTCTCTACAATAAATGGTACTGGGAAAACCAAGCAGCTAGCTACACGCAAAAGAATGAAACCAGATCAGTTTCTTACACCTTACACAAAATAAACACAAAATGGATGAATGATCTAAATGGGAGACCTGAAACCATTAAACTGCTAGAAGAAAACATAGGCAGTAATCTCTTGGAAGCTGGCCTTAGCAACATTTTCCTATAAATGTCTCCTCAGGCAAGGGAAACAAAAGCAAAAAAAAAAAAAAAAATTATCAGGACTATACCAAATAAAAAGCTTTTGCATAGTGAAGGAAACCATCAACAAAATGAAAAGGCAACCTACTAAATGGGATAAAATATTTGCAAATGATATATCTGATAAGGGATTAACAGCCAAAATATATAAAGAACTTAAGCAAGTCAACACCAAAAAACCCCAAACAATTTGATTAAAAAATGGGCAGAGAACTCAGATAGACATTTTCTCAAATAAGACATACAGATGGCCAATAGATACATGAAAAGACGCTCAACATTACTCAACATTAGGGAAATGCAAATCAAAATCACAATGAAATATTACTTTACTCCTGTCAGAATGGCTCAAGTCAAGAAGACAAGAAATAACAAGTGTTGATGAGGACATGGAGAAAAAGGAACATTTGTGCACTGTTGATAGGAATGTAAATTGGAGCAGCCACTGTAGAAAACAGTATGAAGGGTCCTCAGAAAATTAAAAACAGAAATACCATACTATCCAGTAATTCCACTTCTGGATATTTGCCCAAGGAAAATGAAAACACTAATTTGAAAAGATACATGCACCCCTATGTTTATTGCAGCATTATTTATAATAGCCATGATATGGAAGCAACCTAATGTCCATTGGTAGATAAAATGGATAAAGATGTGGAATATATATATATATATATATATATATATATATATATATATAAAATGGAATATTATTCAGCCATAAAAAGAATGAGCTCTTGCCATTTGCGACAACATGGACGGGCCTAGAGGGTAGTATGCTAAGTGAAATAAGTCAAAGAAAGACAAGTATCATAGGATTTCACTGATATGTGGAATCTAAAAACCAAAACAAATGAACAAACGAACAGAAAGCAGAAACAGACCCATAGATACAGAGAACAAACTGATGGTTTGCCAGAGGGGAGGGGGATGGGAGATGGGCAAAACAGATGAAGGAAAGTAGGAGGTACAAGCTCCAGTTACTAAATAAATAAGTCACAGAGATGAAAGGTGCAGCATAGGGATTATAGCAAATGGTATTGTAATAGCTTGTATGGTAGTCCTAGCATATGTATAGCATTGTCCAATCACTATGTTATACACCTGAAACTAATGTAACATTTTGTGTGGACCCTACTTCAATAAAAGAAAAGAGGCTTGGGGCACCTGGGTGGCTCAGTTGGTTAGGTGCCCTACTTCAGCTCAGGTCATGTTCTCACGGTTGGTGGTTCAAACCCCACATCGGGCTCTGTGCTGACAGCTCAGAGCCTGGAGCTTGCTTCCGATTCTGTGTCTCCCTCTCTCTGGCCCTCCCCCGCTCATGCTCTGTCTATCTCTCTCAAAAATAAATAAACATTAAAAAAAAATTTTTTTAATAAAAAAAGGAAAAGAGGCTTATATCAAAAGTAAGATTATAGGTATCATGCACATACACAAAATTAAACTGAATATCTTTGGATTTTGCATCTTTAATCAGAGAAAATATGTGTGCAGTGAATATATCTAATTTACAAAAAAAGCAGCCATTGTCTTTGGCTCCTTAATATTTGGAAGGTTGAAGTTTTAATATATTTCTTCTTAAATGGTTTTAAGCAGCATGCAATGTTTGGTATTTTTTAAATCACCACTGCTTTTAGACTTTCTAAAACTGATTCATGATATTTTCTTATTTCATTCTTAAAATTTAGCAGTGGCTTGCATTTATTATTATTGTCCTTTAACATTTGTTAATGATTAATTGCTTGTGTAGATTTCTGCAAAAGATATTTCAATGAGTTAATATTTAAAAATATTTAATATTGTCACTGTGTTAGGAGACAACGTCAAACAAGACAATATTCTCATTTGAAAACAAAATAAGTGTAGAAGTATATGTTAAATACATTATAAGATATTTGTCTTAACTGAAAACTAGAAAAGTAGAATTATAATAAATTGTGATTTTGACACCCTTAAAATATTGAAACTTAAATGTGTCTTCATTAACATCCTTTTCATGTATCCAATATTTTTTCAGATACTTTCACTTTATAAGAAAGATTAACCATTAAAAATTAATGAAACTCTGTATATAAATTTAAAGTTTTTCTCTTATACCTTGGGGTTCTGTATGTCCTGGCCAGGCATGTCCTATGTCCCCCAACTCATCGGACTGGATGGTCCCCATATCCTGTCTAATCCCTTTCACTATTGTTCACATGTTTCTCTCTCTGCGAATCTGTGCAGGAATTTCTTGCACAAAACAACAGTTCGTAACAAACAAGACAGCACAATTTCCATCCACCAAGCACCTTAAAGATCAGATCCTGTTGTAAAATAATCCTTGTTAAAATATTACCTGGGGAGGTAGAGAAGAAACCAAAAGGGAATGGTCCAGAAAATGAAGATTCTGTGCTGATTATTTATGGATAAGTTCCCTGAGGCCCTGCAACACAGGCCCCTCCTCAGCCATTGGGGCAAGGACAGAGACCCTTCTCCTGTGGACTGGGGCCTCCCAAAGCCAAAGCCAAGGGGCGCCTCCTAGGTCAAGTCCTGAGGGAGTGAAGCCCCTAAGCTCTTTTCCTCACTAAGGGTGAGCTGACAGCTGCAGAAGGAACAGGTCTGAGCAGCCTTAAAAAAAAAAAAAAAAAAAAAAAAAAAAAGAAGAAGAAGGTTAAAATAAGACACGTAGAAGAATAGTTCATAGAAATAGACTGGAGGAAGGTTCCTAATTGATTCAGTCCTTGTGGTCTAGTTAGAATGTTTTCCCTGGGTGAGTTGAACATTTTTGCTTTCCTGAAACATACTATTTTTAGCTTGAGAGGATTAATAGGTAACCTGGTTTAAAGGGGCAAATAATTATAAATGGTTAACGCATGTCATTCTTACCCAAGTAAGAACCATTTTAATATGATCAATTTTCCTGATTCTTGGGAAATAGGAAATGCGCACTACAGCAAATGCTACTATTCCTGAGTCCTTATCATCACAGGAGCACTAACAATAAATTGCATTTATTGAGAATTTACCAGAGATCAAACGCTGTGCTAAGCACTTCATGCAGAGTATCATATTTGATTCTGGAAACCCTCTGAACCAGGCACATTTACCAACCCCATCTGAAAGGGGGTTAGAAAGTAAAGCCTGGAAGAAATACCAAGTAACATACACAAAGTCAAATGGCTGGTAAGTTACAGGGCAAGTACTTCAATCGTATGTCCGTTTCATTCTTTCCACCACTCTGTCACAAACCCTGCGGTGATTCCAATCTCCCTCAACGTAAAAGTCAAGATCTTAAGGTCAAGACATACATGCCTCTCTGCCCGCATCACCTCTCTTCCCATTTCCTCTTGACCACACTCCCTCTCGTTCACTCTGCTCCAACTCACAGAGCTTGGCTGTTTTTCAGACAGGCTAGTGAAATTCCTCAGGGCCTTTACAGAGGCTATCCCCTTGGGTGCCGGCATCACAGACACTCGTGCAGTGTGGGCTCTGCAAGGCTCTCAGGGTTGCTGTTCTGAGCCCTGACTCTATCTTCCTGCAGTGCTTCTCTCTCAGATATACAGATCACTTGCTCCTTCACCTCCTGGGGGTCTTAGCTCAATGTCTCACTGAAGCTCACATCCTAATCTCAGCCCCTCTTTGCTCTTTTTCTCCCTAGCAATTAATGCCATTCTAAATAAAGATTTTAGATTTTAAATTTTAAATTAATAGCATATGTGTGTGTGTGTGTGTGTGTGTGTGTGTGTGTATGGCAAAGCAGGTTTAAAGTACAGAATAAAAGCATTTAACTTGTATGCAAAATCACCAAAATTAAACAGTTCATAGTTCATAGTTTATACGTATGTATTTCATTCTTATCAGGATAGTGGAAACATTGCACAAAGCTAACTCAGCTGTTTTTATTTCATTTCTTGATACGTGCACATTCTGCCAGTGCTCTCTACCTTTCGTTTACTGATGAGTAAGGAGGAATGGAAAAGAGAAGGAACCGTGGACTGCCGCATCTTCTCTGTTTCTTTGTCATCATTTTCAGTGTAAGTGTTTGGCTAATACCAGGAAGTAACACAATTAAGAGAGGATATAATAGAGTTCCTTGATAGTTCATGTTTCTTAGAACACCGCTGCCTTCTCTCTTCCTTTGAAGTAACTTCTGGCTCAAATGGAAAGCTTGGTTCAAACAGAAAGCTTTGTAGTCAGCGCCCCAGCTTACTCAGTCTTAGATGTGACATACTTACCCTGTATTTGCTCTGAGTCTTGCTGAACTCCCATGTATTGTGAGCCCACCAGAATTTTGTGCTCATGGACTACGGCAAATTCGGTAGGCAAATGCAACAGCAAACAGTGATGGACACACATAGGGCATGTATCTCCTCTGCTCATGTGCGTGGTCCATTGTCCCATTAAACTTTCACTTATAAAAGTCAAGTTCAAAGATAAAGTACGAAGAATTTCAAGATGTCAGTATCAGAACTTCTACCTTGGTCCAGGTTACCATCAGTCTCTTCCTGGAAAACTGCAAGAGCCTCTAAACGGGTCTGTTTCCACTCTTCCCAGCCCAAACCTTCATTCAAGTCTTCACATAGCTATTGGATTGGTTGGAAATGAAATAAATAAACATATCATGCCATTCTTTCCCTCAGTATCTTCTGTCCTCTGTTATGTTCTCCTTACCCAGGACTCACACTAGCTCTCTTCTGGTCCCCTGAAAGAGTTCATTCCCATATTACAGCATCAAAAATTGCTATTCTTTCTGCTTTTAGCTTCATGTGACAGCCTCTTTTTCACCATGTAGGAATCGGCTCAAAACTATACCCTCACTGTTAGTTAAATAAATTATGAAACATCCATAAAAGTGAATATTATACAGAAATTTCAAACGAATACTCACAGCATATTAATAAGCGTAAGGAACAGTTTGTAAAACATTATATGTACTATATCCTATATGCATATTGTACCCTATATATAAATATACAGTGTCCTATTTTTTAAATAAATAACAATCAACAAGTACACAGATACACACAAAATCTGAAAGCATGTAGAGCAAAACATTAATAGGAATTATTTTTTAGAAGTGATGTTTCACATGACTTTTCTTCCTTCCTTGTTTTATATTTTATGATTTTTCTACAATGAATGTGCATATTTCATGTAATTTTGAAGACATAAATGAGTGGAAATTTAATATGATGAGAAGTAACCCTTTGAAGAGCCTTTCTTGAACCACTTCAGTTAAACTGATTAATCTCCTCTCCCATAGCTCTTCTTTCCAGAGGGAGTAATCATATATTGATTGCAATAACAACAATAGTTGTTAATATTAATGAGCATCTACTTGGTCCCGGGCATCTTGTTAGGTACTTTAAACTGATTATTTAATCCTCACAACTAATCTATAAGTTAGTTACTGTCATCATCATCATTTTTGTCATTATTGTTTTCCTTTTACAGTGAAATATTCAGGATATCCAAGGCCTAGATTATTTAGATAATTGGCCCAAAGTTGCACAGGCCATAAATTGCAGAATGGGAATCAAACTTCTATCTGTGTCAAAAATCTATCCTACATCATCTGTCCCCATTTCAAGACAGTGTTCTTGATTTGGGTTAGCACATATTCTCTTAATAAATTGATATGAAATGGAGCAGTTATAAAACTTTAACCCATGAAATTCAGTCCCCAAATTTTGTTGTAGTCCAAGGAATAAAGTCAAGCAAAATTATATCAGACCTTTATTAGAATTTCTTGAATAGCATAAATAAGATTTAAGTCTGAAGCTGTACTTCTTAAACATTTTTTAGTCCTTGCATCCACTACTCTTATCCTTCCAAATACACACTTTCCTCCTCCAAGACCTAGGCTAAGTGCCCTTATTTCTTACCCTCTCCTCTCTTCCTCTGGATTTGAAAAAGCCCAGAAGAACTTATCTGGCAACTTGGAGAGTTGGGGAGAGAAAGTGTTCAAACAAAGTCACAATTCTTCTGGATAGATACAAGAATGTAAAAGACTAGGAACATTCATTCTATGAATTTTTTCCATCACATAATTTACAATCATTATACTGTGAGAGTTTCTGACTTTTTATATTACCTAAAAGTATCATTTTACTCAGAAATGCAGGGGACCATGGAACATCCTTGAACACTGTGTTTGGACTGTAAAAGGAATATAGATACATAAAAGACAGGTACAGAATTGCCTTCACAGGGGAAGTACAATTGGAGTTAGATCTTGGCAGTTAAGTGGCATTTAGAAGGACCCCAGAGTGAAATGAGGACCCCTAAAAGAAGAACAAAGGTACCAACATAAAAACAGATGGGCACAAACAGGTGCTAGGTTACCTGCCTTAGAGGAGTTTCTACAAAAAGAAAAGACAGGAGATGGGGTTCATTCTTTTTTCTGGACATAGAACTGAGGGACCCATTAAGCATTATCTTGGAAAAAGACGAATGTGTCTTTCACATTTAACTTTCTTCTAAATTTGTTCTCATTTTAGAAAACTAAAACTGGCACTAAGCCCATTGATTTTCACTTAGGAAAATAATAATTAGATACTTACCCAGACTTCTGGTCACAGTTAGACAGCCAAATGGACAGTGGATAGAGAAAATATTTTTAAAATGGCCCTCAAAGCTCCTTTGGGAACAAATGAGTCTCCTTAAAATGAATGAGCAGTCCATGTGGCTTTATTTAACAGTAATTTTTTAACCATGGCTTTTCCCCTTCCTTTTTCAGAGTAATTTTCAAGTTGACACTAACATAGTGAATAAACCACTCTTTGAGATTGTTCAAAAGAACTACAATCAATAGAAATACTCCTGTCTGCCTGCTGTTGAACGGCTCCCTTTCGAAATATTTTTAATCTCTGTAATGCTCATAGGTTACCACTAAGTAAGGTTACCTCTCAGTCTTCCTTGGCTAATATATTTATAATTATTTTTCCAACGAACCCAAAATTGTTTTCACAAACTATAAGTACAACGGCCCCAATGTCATTGCTTTCTTTCTTGTTCTTTGACTTTCCCCTTTCTTGACCAGTAATTCTCCCAACCCATTTCATGCCTGAGGCTTCAGTACTTTTGTTATGCCTTAGAGTCTTTATCTTTTTATTATTTAGGACTCTGTTATCTTTCTTTTTTTTTTTTTTTCAACGTTTTTTTTTTATTTTTGGGACAGAGAGAGACAGAGCATGAACGGGGGAGGGGCAGAGAGAGAGGGAGACACAGAATCGGAAACAGGCTCCAGGCTCTGAGCCATCAGCCCAGAGCCTGACGCGGGGCTCGAACTCACGGACCGCGAGATCGTGACCTGGCTGAAGTCGGACGCTTAACCGACTGCGCCAGCCAGGCGCCCCGGACTCTGTTATTTTTCTTGATTGACACAGCTTACTCACTGTTTTCCCAAGATTTCCTGTTTCCCTTCTTCAGAAATGTCACCCCATATTTGCATTTGTGTCATTAATGGGTGGTTTCTTCTCCTATCAGCTTGCATTGAGCCCTTCGCTTTTAGCTATAGGCCAAGAGTAGGACTTGGAGGAGAAATAGCAAAGAAGGATAACCTTAGAGTTTTGGAGGAGGGAATGAGAACAAGCACTTGTAGCCACCAATGCTGCAAGGAAAAGACTCATAAATGTGGTCTTTCCAGGATGAGCTGACCTTAGCCCCATGAGCAGCACTTATCAAACCTTAGTGGAAGCTTGATTCAGGATTTCCAGGACTATTTTAATTCAGAGGGGGACAATTCTATGAAAGTAGACAGTAGGTGACCCAAGATGCAGCAGAATGTGAATACGTTACTTAGGACTGAATAAAATCAATGAGGAAATCCTGTGTGTGGTTATTTGTTTTAAAATGTTTTTGGTATGTCTTCTCTAAGGGGCACCTGGGCTGCTCAGTTGGTTGAGCACTTGACTCCTAATTTTGCCTCTGGTCATGATCTCATGGTTCGTGGGATAGAGCCCCACATTGGGCTCTGTGCTGACAATGCAGACCCTGCTTGGGATTCTCTGTTTCCCTCTTTCTCTGCCCCTCCCTCTCAATCTCTCTTTCTCTCTCTCTCAACATAAATAAATGAACTTAAAAGTGTTATTGGTAGTATTTTTAAGGTTGTGTTTTGTGATGGACTTACAAGATTTCCCTTTTCCTTGCTTCTTTTTCTGTCACAAATGCTCAGTTTAATAGGCTATACTTGCAAAAACTAAAAGGAAACACTTTCTGAATGTACTTATTCCCAATTATCCTTCAAAATTAAGCAAAAGTATTCTCTGGGAAATTCCAATATAGGTTGTAAACTAATGAGTCATCAAGGGAACTGAAGGATGATGATGCATCTGATTATCAGAATCCAAAAGAATGTTTTTATGTTTAGTTATGCTTATAAAGATCGCAAGTGACCTTTGAAAAGAAAAAAATAAGACCCTACTAAGTTCAGATTGTACTATTTCTAATTATAATTCACATATAAATATGTAAACTATACTTACAGATGTTATCTCTGGCATAATCTATGATGATTCTATGGAAAATATATAAGATAGTGATTGCCTTGTTTACAAAATACTTAGGATAGTGAACAGCTATTATTACAATTACTGGAACTGAGACTCTTCACCTTTAATGGCGTTGTAATTATTTATGCACAATTTTTAAGAATCAGTCCTTATGCAAGGATATAGTGGACAGATCTATTGTGCAACCAAAGCCATGCTGGTGATGTCATGTTGAAGAATAAATTCCACTTAATCATGCATGAAAGGGCCCACCATTAAGGAGCAAGAGTTGTACTTCCTATGTGGAATCAATATCTCTGAAGCCCTCTTAGGACATCTAAGGCTTGCAGCTGGTAGTAAAGACGACCTCTTCCTGGTAGACCAGGAGTCTCGTTGAACTGGGGAAAGCCTGAAGCAGGAGGAACTCATTTGCAATTATAGGTACTGCAGGTGAAACCTGATGAAGATTAATTTCTTAGTTTCAGTTTCTTAGCCTTTGAATAGATAGGCTAATAAAAGTGGTAGAAAAAAAAATCTCTGAAATAATAATGGCTGCGGAAACTAACTCTATGCTCTAGATAACTTCCAGACAAAAATTAATTAGGTGAGCTTCTCTCTAGTTTTCCTGACAAGTCAACAAAAAGACTATGATACAACACTTCTTGCTTCACTTATTTAAGTGAATCAGGCCAAGTAGAACAGAATTTACACAGTGTGAAGACATAGTTTCTGAGACTATATGTAATAAGTCCCACTGAGTTGGTATAGTATTATAAATTATTGTGCCATTAAGGTATGAGTCATGGCTCTACATGTATGCTATATATTAAGTCTATGTCTAATTTCAATTACCTTAAAAAACTACAGAAGGCAGTTAACTATGCAACAAGTACAATTAATCTTAGCACAAAAATATGAAATCAGCTTTTTTGTGTGTGTGAGGACATGTGTGTGCATGCATTAGAAGAATAACTTTCAGTCTATTCCTGATGGCAGAGGCAATGTTGAGGAAAATGTATCCAGAACTTGAAAATAAGGCAAAAAGATGATTGTGTGATTTTTTAATGTCATATGAAGACCCATCTGAGACTCATGTGAGCCTCTTGACAAATGTCACTTTGGCTAACAATTGATTAGCCAAACAGATGTTTTTCACTTAACTTTAGTAACCTTATCTCACTATTCTTTTTTTCCACTGACTATGTAAGTTTGAGTTTCTCATACCCTCATTGAACTAGCTTTGTCATTCTGATGATCCCTCCATTAATTACTTAAATGAAACTTTGACACGTGCCAAAGTTTCTTTGTTTGTTTTTGTTTTATTGTACTAAGAGGGTCCAACATGAAATCTACCCTCAACAATATTTAAATGTACAATATAGTGTGTTGTTAACTATAGACATAATGTTTCACAACAGATCTCTAGAATTTATTCATCTTGGACAACTGAAACTATATGCCAGTTGAATAGCCACTACACATTGTCCCCTCCACTCAGTCCCTGGCAACCACCATTCTACTCTCTGCTTCTTTAAGTCTGACTATTTTAGAGATCTCACATCACATAAGTGGAATTATGCAATACTCACACTTCTGTGACTGGCTTGTTTCACTTAGCATAACTTTCTCCAGGTACATTCATGTTGTCACATATAGCAGGATTTCCTTCTCTTTCAAGGCTGACTAATATTCCAGTGTATATATGTACCACATTTTTAAGTCCACTGATGGACACTTAGGTTATTTCCACATATTGGCTATTATGAATGATGCTTCAGTGAACATGGGAGGGCAAATATTCCTTCAAGATTCTAATTTCAACTCTTCTGGATAAATGCCCAGAAGAGAGAGAGAGAGAGAGAGAGAGAGAGAGAGAGAGAGAGAAGGGCAGAGGAAAAGGGAGAGAGAATCCCAAGCAGTCTCCACCCCCAGTGTAGAGCCCGATGCAGGACTTATTCTCAGCACTGTGAGATCATGACCTGAGCCAAAACCAAGAGTCAGATGCTTAACCCACTGAGTCACCTAGTTTTAATTTCTCAAGGAACCTCCATACTATTTTCCACAGTGGCTGCACCATTTTACCTTCCAACAACAGTGCACAGGATCTGGTTTCTCCACATCCTCAGCAACCCTTATGTTTTTATCTAGGCATTTCATAGTTTCAGGTCTTAAGTTTAGGTGTTCAATCCATTTTGAGTCAATTTTTGCATATGGTATAACATGAGGGTCCAATTTCATTCTTTTGCAGTTTTCTCAACACCATTTGTTGAAGAGACTGTCCTTCCTCTATTGTATATTCATAGCACCCTGTTGAATTTCAGTTAATCATATATGCATGGGTTTATTTATGGGTTCTCTATTTCATTCTATTGGTCTATATGTCTATCTTTATGCTAGTACCATATGGTTTTAATTATTGTTGTTATGTAATATATTTTGAAGTCAAAAAGTGTGATGCCTCTAGTCCTGTTCTTTCTTAAGGTTGTTTTGGCTATTCAGGGTCCTTTCTGGTTCCATACAAATTGTAAGTTTTTTTTTTTTTCCTATCTCCATAAAACATGTCCTTGGGATTTGATAGGAATTGCATTGAATCTGTGAATTGTTTTGGGTCGTTTGGACATTTTAACAACATTAAATCATAAAACCATAAACACAGGATGTTTTCTCATTTGCATATTTTAAAATCTCATTCATCATTGTTTTATAGTTTTCAGCGTACAAGTCTTTAATCTTCTTGGTTAAATTTTTTCCTAAGTAGTTTTATGCTATTAGAAATGGGATTTTTTATTAAATTCCTTTTCAGAACTCCCATAAGACTACCAGCACATTCCTCAGCAGAAGCCTTACAGGCCAGAAGGAAGTTGTATAATATATTTAAAGTTCTGACAGAAAAAAAACAAAAACAAAACAAATAAAAACCTTACACCAATAGTACTATACCCAGCAAAACTCTCCTTCAAAAATTAAAGATATATAAAGACTTTCCCAGGCAAACAAAAGCTGAGGGAGTTCCTCACCACTAGAACTGTCTCAGAAGAAATGTTAAGAGTTCTCCAACTTGAAATAAAAGGATGCTGAACAGAATCATGAAGCATATGAAAGCATTAAACTCACTGGTAAATGTAAATATATATACAATTATACAATACTGTTAATACTGTTATGGTGGTGTGAAAATCACTTTTAATTCTATAAAAGCTAGTAGAAAATTATTTAAAATAACTGTAAGTATTAAAATATGCTAAATGCATACACAGTATGAAAAGATGTCAATTGTGACATTAATAACACAGAGAGTGGGGAGAAGTAAAAGTGGAGCATTATTATTGTGCAATTGAAGTTATCAGCTTAAAATAGACTGTTGCAAATGTTTTATGTAAATCCCATGGTAACTACAAAGAAAATATCTGTTTTTAAGAGAAGTTTGTATTTAATAATCTAAAAATTATGATTTGCCACCTTTGAATTCATATACCATTTGCTAGCTGTACTTATAACTTGGTATTTAGAATGTAGCACATGTCATTGCCAGTTTGCTTACTTGATTTATTTCTGATGGCCCATTTGCAATTTATACCCTAAGCTTCTTAAAAGCAGGACCATGTCTTCTATGTCCCCATACACCTCAGCTTCATGTGAGCTTTAAGTCTTGTAGCCATTTGCTTTAGTTACACCCTATAGGTCAAGAGGAACGAAGTTTTGCTCAAAGCAAAGATTAAGGGAATGCAGTTAATTAGAGAAATACGTGTGTCTTCATCCTAGAAAACTGCTGACATCTCACTACCAAGTCTTTTCGTATATTTTCTCAGTAGTTTGAAATATTCTTTCACTATCTCTGTTTTCTCATCAGAATTACCCCTACTTGTCCATAGGCCACACTTGATTTTAAATTGCAAGTTTCCATTTTTGCTTTGTTTTGTTTTTGAGAGACAGAGAGAGAGGGAGAGAGAGGGAGTGCATGTGCATGCCCATGCAAGGGAGGGGTAGAGGAAGAGAGAGAGGATTTTAAGCAGGCTCTACACTCAGTGTGGAGCCCAACTCAGGACTTGACCCCAAGACCCTGGGATCATGACCTGAGCTGAAATCAAGAGTCAGACGCTTAACTGACTGAGCTACCCAGGAACCCCTAGGAAATCTTTCTTGAACTGCCCAGACAAACTTAGTGCTCCTACTGTACCCCCATTTATTCTCTGTCAGAGTACTTAGGGCATCTTTTTTTAAAAATAATTGTTCAGGGGGCGCCTGGGTGGCGCAGTCGGTTAAGCGTCCGACTTCAGCCAGGTCACGATCTCGCGGTCCGTGAGTTCGAGCCCCGCATCAGGCTCTGGGCCGATGGCTCGGAGCCTGGAGCCTGTTTCCGATTCTGTGTCTCCCTCTCTCTCTGCCCCTCCCCCGTTCATGCTCTGTCTCTCTCTGTCCCAAAAATAAATAAAAAAACGTTGGAAAAAAAAAAATTAAAAAAAAAATAATAATAAAAAAATAAAAAAAAATAATTGTTCAGTTGTTGGCTCCATGAAGACAGAACTGTGTCTGGGTTGCTAGTGGATTCCAATGCCCAGCATTGCACAATAGGCACCCAGCTAAGTTTTGCTGGGTAAGTGGTATCTCCTGGTTTCCATTTCCCTCTGCAACATACACTATTTTCCTCTTGCTACCAAGTTAACCTTTTCATCCTTTCCCTGTAGTTTTTACTGAACTCAGTATGTACTGCCTTATAAAATTGACTTTACCATTATCCTGATTCTTCCTCTGCTGCTTGCAACCCCCACAGTCTCCTTTGGCTCTGATCCCACCTCATGACTATTCTCTACCTATACTCTCAGTTTTGGATCCTAACTCTAACAATTTTCCAAGGAAAATTCCAGATAAAGAGAATCTGATTTGTCTATCTCCTCTTCTGATCAGGCTGGATCATAGAATTTTTACATGTAGCTGCTAATGGCAGGGGCAGGGTGACAGAGCATTAAATATGGCTACCTATGTTCCCTCTTTAGCAGGAGGCATATTTTCTTAGAAGCGTTGTGAGTCTAGCAACCATCATAATTGAAATATATTGCACAACTGATTATGAGACATAACTATATTATATGTTTTGCTAGTTGGTTTCTAAAAATGCATGGTCTGAGATACTAAGAAATCATATATTTTATCCTCACAATGTACACTCTGCCTTGCACTTCCTTCCTTTCAGCACTTTAGGAAACTGGCACAGAGAATGTGACTGACTAGCTACAGATGACACAGTCAAGAACCAGTTTACCATGATGGGGCAGGGATCCTAATCCAGGGCTCTTGCCATCTGGGGCCTCTTTCATGTTCTCAGTCAGGTTCTTTTTCACTTCTTGGTACCCAGAATACCTATCCAAGTGAGCCCCAGAAGAGTTCCATTATCATGCACTTTAAGGAGAGGATAAGGAACAAATGGGGAAGAATGGAGATTGCTGATTGGGAGTCTTAAATATTTGGCTTCAGATGTCTGTGGTTAGCCTCAAGTAATACAATACAATTCTTCCTACTCCCTTTGCTCTCAATAATGAATAACCAGGGCTATTAAAATTGAACAGAAATTTCTTTGCATTTATTTTTCTTTTGACCATGAAAAGTCTCATTGGGGTGTTGCCATGGAGACGATGATGTCATAAGCAACACAATGTACTGCACTGAAACCCCAGAGAATCAAACACAGAGCTTGATGGAAGCAATTTCTGGGCTGGTTTATTGCACTTAACAAGAAAATGGAAACTTGACTTGAGAGAGAAAAACATTTCTAAACACTGCACACTGCTGGAGATCAGTTGATGTGGTCACTGAAAACTCCACAAAAGAAAGTGTCTCTACAGTCCAGACACACTAAGAGGTCAGAGTGAGGGGGTGAACAGAGTGTGTGAGCAAGCTGGCTACACTTTGGACAGACTGTGCCCAAGCCGAGAATGGTCCAGTTCCGGCTTGTGTACCAAGATCTCTGTACTGGATTTTTCAGTCACGTTGAAAATTCACTGTGGGATTTAATAGAAATAAAGAGCTCTTAGACTAAGTAAATCAGAATAGGTGGTGCTTAGCAGAGTTTTATAGGCATAGGACCACCTGAGCTATGGCCTTCTTCAATGTCAAGTGTTGGACACTGTTCCACGTGCTTTCCAACTCCAATTCCCTTCCTTTTACTCAGGCCTCTCCACCCAAGCTATTTTCTGGCTCACCATCAGAGGTGTTTTTGTTTGGTTGGTTGATTTGGTGGGTTTTGTTTTGTTTTGTTTTGTTTTGTTTTTTGCTCCAGTCATCATACAAACCACAACTTTCCACAGAAGGAAAATACAAACCAACCCAAACAAAAAATGTAACCCTGAAGGAAAAAGAAGGATGAAGAAATGAAAGGGAACTGAAGACACACCACAGGGAGTGATAGAATTGAAGAGCTGCGGGCTTGGTTACAAAAATAGTGTTGAAAATGATAGATGTATATGATGGGTGGGTATGTACCTGTCAAGGAATCAGCACGTCCCTGATATATTCTGAGATTATCTCAGATATATGGAGTGGTGCTTTCAGTTTAAGAGTTTCAACATCTTTTGAGTTCCTGAAATTCTACCATCGAAGGGATTTTAAAGCATGTGAGATGATATCAAAGCAGGCTTGCTATACTAAAGAACTCCCTGTTTGAAGACATGTTCATTTCTTACCTGTTTTTTGGGGGGAGGGGAGAGGTGAAATTCATATAACATAAAATTTATCATTTTTAAGTGAACAGTTCAGCAGCATTTAGTACATTCACAATGTTGTATAGACACCACCCCTACTTATTTCCAAAACGTTTTTATTGTCCCCAAATAAAGCCTTGTATCTTTTAAGCCGTTACTCCCCAATCCTCCCTCCCTCCAGCCCCTGGAAACTACCAATCTGTTTTCTGTTTCTATGTATTTACTTTTTCTGGATATTTCACATAAATGGAAGCATACAGTATGTAACCTTTTCTTTGCAACTTCTACTTTGCATAATGTTTTTGAGGTTCTTCCTCATTGTAGCATAATATCAACACTTCATTCTTTCTGTGGCTGAATAATATTTCATTGTAGGTATAAACCACAATTTGTCCAGCCATTCACTCATTTATGAACATTTGGTTTGTTTCTACTTTTTAGCTATTATGAATAGTGGTGTTATGAACATTCATGTACAAGTATTTGTTTGAGTATCTGTTTTTTGTTCTATGGATATATACCTAGAAGTGGAATTGCAGGGTCATATGATAATTCTTTCTGAAAAATTGCCAAACTGTTTTTCACAGTGATTCCCAACAGCAATGTATGAAGGAAGATGCCAGTGTATCCTTCTCTCCACCAACATTTGCTATTTTCCACTTTTTATACCCATCCAAGTGGGTGTGGAATAGGAATTCATTGTAGTTTTGATTTGCATATCCCTAATGAGTAATGATGTTGACCATTTTTCATGGGTTTGTTAGCCATTTATATATCTTTTTTGGAGAAATGTCTATTCATATTCTCTTATCTTATTGAAGTTCTACCTTAATTGCTTGTTTTGTTTTTTTTTTTAATCTCTATTAAACATCCAGAGTAAGAGATTTCCTTGTCATCTCCTCTTCCCACATCCTTTTAGCTTTATTCCTTAATAACTTAGTAACTGGTCTCAAACTGTGCAAAAGGTAGGGAGCAATCAGCAAAATAATTCTTGGGTGTGCCCTTGGCAAGGAAAGAAATGACTTTACCACTGTCTCCTGTTTTGTTTCCTGTGCAAACCATTCAGCCATGTTCAAATCCCTTCTATCTGGGCATCTTTCTTATTGGATGAGGTCACCTAAACTCCGTTTCAGTTTCTACACCATTGAATATTGGTGCTGGTTCTAATAGAAAAATTCTCCCATTGGACAATGAGGTAATGGAGGTCAGAGAATCAATAGTTATTTTCCTAAAATTATATAACTGTTGCAAGCAAGCTAGGACTAGAATCCAGGCCTCCTAATTGCTTTATCTGTGTTTATTTTACTGCACATCTCTGCCTCCACCCTGCATCAGGAAGGGCAGGAAAAGTCTTCACTGGGGAGTGTTGGTAAAAAGTGAGAAAAACTCTAAACAAGAAATATCTTTCATGTCATTATTTCTCATGAGTTACTGGCAGGGGCAAAGAGGTGACAGTGAGGATTAAACAGAATTTTTGCAGTTTTGTGGGTTTTGTCTTGGAATGCCTTGATGAACTCCAGCTGTTTCATCATCTGAACATGTTGAGATTATTTTTTTTTCTTTTCTGCTCACTGTTCATTGCATGCATACAATATAGAAAGGGATGTTGTATTCTGTTGCCTCACTGCCTTCACTGGAGTTAAACTAATAATTTCTCATTGCAAATACAGTACACATGGGTTATACTTTCTGCCAGCAGAAACTTGTAGCTAAAAAACACAGGACAGGCCACAGGGAAGCATTCAGAAACATGTTTCCCTTCTCTTTTCTGCACTGCAGAAGGCAAGATGGCTACCTGCTGAGGGGGCGGGGCCTATGCAATTGCTGCCTGGGAGGCCCTTGTCCCCTCAGCATCCACTCTGAGGAAGGCCTAAGAAGAGCACAGGCTTAGGAGTAAGATAAGTGACGTCAGTGTTTGAATCTCAACTGTGCTAGTGACTAGGCATTTGACCTGGGACAAGTCACTCAAACTCCATGATCTTCACTTTTCTGACCTATAAAAAGAGAATGGCATTATGTGTCATCTCTTGTAAAAGTAAGATGAGATATTGTAAGTAAAATATTAACCATACATTGTACTGTGTCTAGAACATAGTATATCCACCATAAGTGGTAATTTTGCTTTCACTTCCTTTCATTTCAGCCCCTGACTGCCTGACCAACTTGAGTGGAGAGCACACCTGAGCTCTAAGTATGCAACATGAAGGGCTCACAAGGCATGGCCTGCGTTGTTTGAGCCACAGGAGAGCAGCCTCTCCCCAGGATGGCCTGGGTCCTGGGCAACTACTTCCTAGTTCTCAGCTGCCATCACCCATCAGGAAAATTGACTAAACCAACCCTTCCCCTGCCCAGACTCACTTTATTCAGAGTCCCATTGGACTAGTGAACTGTCTTTCATGCCACTGGTCATGGAAAACATTTGCTTTTGCCAGAAAAGTGAAAACCTACCTCCCAATAATAAGGTCAGGAGAGTTCCCCCAATTGCATTCCATGGTTTAGTATTTTAGTCTAGACTTTATACTATTCTGTATCTTAACTTCAGGGTTCCCATCTCATCACCTTCAATTAGACTGTAAACCCCCCAGAAGGAAGAGGTGCCTTATGTTACAATATGCTCACTTTGTGCCTAGCACAGTGTATTCAAGAATTGATCTTTTACTTCACTGAGAGCCAGCTTGGCTCAAACTAAAACCCAAACTAAAGAATTCATTGGATAGTAGCAAAAACTTGAAGGTGAAGCTGTAAGGATAGGCTTGATCCAAATAGGTAAGATTGGATAGGTTTTTAACTTATAGGTGATGGAAATAACTTTAAGGAGTTAAATGAGAAGAAACAGTAGCTTATCTTTACTGAAATCTTGGCAACCCACAAGTTTCCTCCACAGAACTTCAGTGCTTCCTGTCTATGGCCCTGATTTGGCATAAGCTCATTAGACCAGTTATCATTTTAGGCATATGCACCTTAGCTTTAAGTTGTTGGAAACCAAGAACCATATCCTTTTGATCTTTGCACCTTGTATGTCTAGCCCAGTACTGGCTACATTCAAAGTGCTCAATAAATGTGGTAGTTGATGGTGATTGGCATGTTCTATCCTCAAGGTTGAGGTGACATTGAGATGTCCACTAGAGCTTGGAAATAAGGCTTCTCTCTGAAGGTTACAGCAATAAATTAATTTTTAATGGGTATGATCTGTTATCTCTAAAAAACACTTTGTAAAACATTATGTTCTGCAGGCAAAAGATCAGGAACAAGAAAGTGAATGACTACATTCACAGAAGAAAAGAAAAAACCTGAAGTCTAATCAATGCTATTATTTTTATTTGTTTTAAAGAGAGAGAATGTATAGACACAAGATGGTGCATGGGGAGCCTAGAAAGAGGAAGGCCACAGTGAGACCTTGTCAGTGTTAGTCCCACATTGTTCTGAGTGGAGAAACTGACAGGGCCACTAGAATATTCTTTGACACGGTGGTGTCACTGTTCTTTGAGCTGCCCCAGGGCCTGGAATAGAGTATCTCAGTTTTTACCACTTGGCTGTCAGTTCCATGCAGGAAGAGGCTGTCTAGTTTATCATGGTGTCCTCAGTATCTATCATGATGCCTGGCATGTGACAGGTACTCAAATATTTATTGAATTAATAAATATTTCTTATTTTTTAAATATTAAAACTTCACTCTCTTTTAGGGTAATTTGCAATTAAAACTAAATTTTATATGACTAGAATTGAATCTAAATAATTATAAATTGAATATGTTCTTTCAATAGTAGGCATCCTACCTCTTCCTGGAAAGTCTTACCTGCTGTCTCAGGAGGGCCGGCCTCTCCTTCCCCTTTCCAAATGCCACTACAGCTCCTTTGATTTGGGAACCACCTTTGAGTTTATATGTCTGCCTGCTTTCCTCTGAACCTCTATTCGTAAGGAAGCTCTGGATCGTTACAGTATTTCGTCATTTCTAACAGGTGATGTATGTATTTCCACACTTTTATGACATTTGTAAGTGTCTTCTTATGTGCATATTTAATGTGCTACTGGTTGTTCAAAATACGGCTGTTTTCCCCCAAAATGGTAATCAATCCGTGGCTTAATTTAATTATCAGTAACATTAAAAAATTACAGCAATATAATAATTCAGCTTCTTTTGTACTACCAGGAACAGGGGGCATAGATGATAGTTCTATAAAATCCAGAAATTGGAAAGAAATCGTTACTTTATAAATGAATAATTAAAATTCCGATTTACATATCCACCTCTGAGAATTCTGTTATCTTTAATGTTTATTTATTTTTGAGAGAGAGAGAGACAGAGCGTGAGCAGGGGAGGGTCAGAGAGAGAGGGAGACACAGAATCCAAGCAAGCTCTAGGCTCTGAGCTGTCAGCACGGAGCTGACATGGGGCTCGAACACACAAGCCACAAGATCTGAGGCGAAGTCTGAGGCGAAGTCTGAGGTGAGGCCTGATGCTTAACCAACTGAGCCACCCAGGTGCCCCTTGAGAGTTCTGTTATCTTGATTAGGCCCCTGAGAGCTGGTCCAATCTGACTGAGACACTGAGCAAACTGAATTCCTAGTGACACAGTCTGTCCCCCCACTGACCCTCTCCAGGCACTCAGGCTTCTTCCTTCCTCCCTTGTACCTGCCTTCTCTAACCAAAGCATGGTAATTTGATTTGGGCCTAAAACTCTTCTATCATAAGTAGACAAAGTAATAGGTATTCCCAGGGCCATCATTCTGGAGTACAAGTGGTGTCATAAAATCAACAATATCGTATTTTTTCCCCAAAATATGTTCAATGAATATCCAAACCACACCCTCCTACTCAAAATAAACCATCTCCAAATATGCCGCCATCTGCCACCTGCTTCTTCTACATTTCCACCTGGTTCCTGATGCCAGCTCACCAAGGTTATACCTCCAACTGCTCCTATGTTATCTAGATGCCAATACTGTCCCATGGAGAATGCACATGCCACTTTCACTAGGAAATGCTTCCTCCGCATCCAGAGACCACAGAGCAATACATAGTAACTTGCATCCTTTTAGGTTCATACTGTGACTCTCAGTGTCACAGATTTTATTTCACTCACTCCTTGTTCTTGAATCCCTCTTCTAAAAACTGTCAAACTCACCTGAAAAGTACAGTCCTGGGATTCTGTCTCCTCATCCCCTGAAGCTCCCTGTCTTAGTTTGGATGCAGCCTGCACTCATCGAGAAACAAATGGTGGCTTAAATAGGATAAAAGTTTATTCCTGTCATTGCACAGTGAAATAGGCAGTTCTGCCATCTTGAAATCCCGGGTTCATATCAGGGTCCCAGGCATTTGTTCCAGTTGTTACCATCAACTAACCATTGGGGAGAAGTGCCAGTAGAGTGATGGTGGCCAGTCCCTTTCCTCCTTCTCAGTACAAAGCTTATGCATCCTGACTTTGTATCCAATCAGGCAAGTTCCCTCCCCATCCAGTATATCACCAAAATAGTTAAATGTCAGCTATTGTTCTCTAAGGAGTGGAGATATTTTTCTAGTTTTGTCCCTGATGTCACTGCCCTCTACCCCTTCCAGTTCTCATTCCTTAAGCAAAGAGATTCCTGGAAGGCCCAGATACTTAAAGGTGCTCAGACTAACCTGAATTAGGCAAATCTCCATAGCATCCACTTAAAAGTAGTGAGAATTGGAGAGACAAAGTGGAATAAGACACATACTAGGAAACAAATCCACTTTATTTATTATTCATTTATTTGTATGACAGAGGTTCTGCCCTTGGCACTGGGCATACTGGTGAATTAGGCAGGCATGGGTTCTGTGTTGGACATCCCTATTCACTCTCCACTTTTCTCCACACTTCCCTTGCCAGATGACATCATGAGTATCCTCATCCTTGGATTCCCAGCAGAAATTTGGAGGGAGAAAGGAGAGAGAAGTAGGGGACGTCTATGACCCTGGTTCTCTTCCTGTTGAGTTGGTGTATCCTTCAATCAAAGTGGACTTCTGCTCAGGGGGTTCCCCTGCACATGATTCTTTCCTCCAGCTGCAGTGACTTCTCCCTTCTCTGAAGGGGTGAGAGAAGGGAACCCCAGGCTCTAATGTATAAATAAGGTGATTGCATCATCTAAGATCTCTAAGATTCCTTCCAGCTCAAATACTTCCCAGCTCTAATGTTCTGATTCTACACAAGAAAAATATCATGAATATATTGTATTTCCTGAGAAGCAACAGAGCACATTTTGGTAAAACAAAATAGTCACTATTTGTACAGCCCTGTGTGGTCTTCGAAGGCATTTCTTCCTATTGTTACTCAACTCACATGACCCTGAGACACAGCAATATTTATTGTGTTTCTTTTACAGGTGAGGAAAGCTTCTAACAAGCTTCCCAAGACAGTGCTCCTTTCAGAGTGTTTTCTACATGTCATCAGAGTGACCTTTCTAAAAATAAAGTCAGCCCCAATCTATCTCTTACTCAAAACTTTCAATGGCTCCCCATTGCTTACATAATAAGGTACAAGGACCTTACCAAGTCATGCAAGGCCCTACTGCCTCCCCAGCCTCATTACCCACTGCTCCCTCCTTATACTCTCTGGTTCAGCAACCCTGACCCATTTGTAACTGCCCCCAACACATTCTGTTGTAGGAGGAGAGAGAGAAAAGAGAGTTGTTACTGCAAACAGAAGTAAAAAACATTTGCGATTGAGGAAGACTTCAGCAGGGTCAAGAAAGATCTGAAAATGCTTTCATAGTTAGGGGGCACCAAGGGCTTTAGAGAGAGCAACTCTGGGAGGAATGGGACAGAAGTGAGGAGTGGGGACAGCTGGACAGACGGCTCTGTCAAGGAACTTGATCTTTAGAGGAAAAGAGGCAATACAAACACAGTCAAAGAGAAAGCCAGGGTAGACAGCAGACCTTTTTAAGTTACAGATTTAGGATCGATCATATTGACAGGTTGATAGGGAAAAACAACAGAGAAAGGTACACTGACAATACAGGCAAGAGAAAAGGCACCTTTATGAGCAAGCTCACTGCCCCCATAAAGCCATCTTTGAACAGCCCTGCCACGTAACCCCAGACTAGGCGAGGGGCATTGCTTCTTCCCCAGGACACTGTGTACACCCTGTTGTAGCTCTATCATACCAAATTAAAATTCTCTGTGGATTTCCTCATCTCATACCCTGTAAGCCACTTCAATGAGTTGACTGTTGCTGCCCCGTAAACTTGGGGCGCTGGGTGGCTCAGTGGTTTGAGTGTCTGACTTCAGCTCAGGTCATGATCTCTTGGTTTTTGAGCTCAAACCTGTGTTGGGCTCTGTGCTGACAGTTCAGAGACTGGAGCCTGCTTGGATTCTGTGTCTCCCTCTCTGTCTCTCCCCCACTTGTACTCTCTGTCTCAAAAATAAATAAACATTTAAAAAAATTTAATAAATGCCCACAAACTTCGTGGCTTAAAACAAAAATGTATTATCTCAGAGTGCTGGATATCAGAAGTTTAATATGGGTCTTATGGGTCTAAAATCAAGGTGTTGGTAAAACTGTGTCCCTTCTGGAGGCTCTAGGGGTGAATCCATTTCCTTCCCTTTTCCGGCTTCTAGAGGCTGCCCGCTTTTCTTGAGTTAAGGCTCCTTCTTCAAATCACTCAGACCTCTGCTTCCATTATCACATCACCTTCTCTCTGACTCGGATTTTACTGCCTCCCTCTTTCTCTTATAAGGACCCTTGTAATTACAGTAGACATACCAGATAATTCATGATAACCTTCTTATCTTAAGATCCTTAACTTAACCACACCTACAAAATCTCTTGCCAGGCAAGGTAACATATTCACAGATTGGAAGGATTAGGATGTAGACTTTGGGGGGACCTTCAATCTGTTTATCACACCCTTCAAGGGCAGGTCCTCTATTAGTCATTCCTATATCCCAAATGCCTGGATAGTGGTATATTCTCAATAAATGTCAGTCATCTTTTCTGTCTACACTTTATACAGTGTTTTCATGTATTCTTTTATTCAGTTTGTACAGCTACCCTATTGGAGAGAAAATATTGTTATTTAGGAAAAAGTACACCGGATTAGAAATAAGGGATCTAGGTTATTAGTCCCAGGTCCCCATTTCCAAATGGGCAAACTGAGGCTCAGACCGTTAAATTACTATGTCATACCCAAGTGGTAAAGCTAGAATTGAAGCCCACTTTTTGTCATCTTAGTGCACTATTTTATAAGCCTAGAAGCAGGCTGTTTTACTATGCTGTGAAGGCAGGTCAAGATCCTGATCAGCATCTTATGCCAATTAAGGGGGTTAGATGGAGTGGGTATTCGTAACAGTCTTAACTTCTCCAGAGGTTAGGTATGCATTTACTTAATCAGTAACCCTAAAGAAGTTATGCTTTGTTCTTACTGAGTAATTTTCCTTTTACCTCATTTGATTTCCAACTGTTTATTTCCAAAGGAAAGAATAATCCATGAACTTTTGGACCTTATGGTGCCAAACATAGGCCACACTTCCCTGTATTGTACTGTTTGTGTGATTCCTGACATTGGCACAAGCCTCCATCCAGATGAAGCTGTTTTATATCCTCTCTGGAAATTTCCTCTGGTGCTCAGGCTGCCTGGGGTTGGCTGTGTTGGTTTGCAGACAGGAATTCTGGCTGAGGTCACCATTGCACTTTCCAGCTCTTTAAAGCTTTGAAGGCATATCTGCATACCTTCTCATATCCACATATCTTCCCAGACAAAACTCCCACCTTTGCTCCTTCTTTCTTTCTCACTGCAAATCCACTTTGAGGTTTGAGTCTTCCAGGAAATCCACTCAATGCAATCCTAAACCAACAAGTAGATGACATTTAAACCGGTGAGACCACTTATTTATGTCAATATCCATTACTCTAGTCCTCAAACATTTCCAAACTTCAGTTTATCCTACTTTTAATAGCACACTCTACTATTAACTATTCTTCAATACCTAAAACTTTCAAATGTTTAGGATGATCTTCAAATATTTTTGTCATTGTGATCATTGTTTTTAATTTCATTTCCTCTCTACCAATTTGTCCTTTTCCTCCTGCATTTCTTGCCTTATTATTCTACTTTGCATCTACTCCCTCTCCAAAGTTGGGAAAGGATTTCATTCTTTTTTTCATCTCTATAGTGAATGTTAGTTGTTTTGCCTGCTAAATATCTCTTGTCTTTTTTTTTCCTTTTACAGGTAACTGTTTCTTTGGACGTAACTGCTTTTACCTCCCTCAAAAAACAGTGTGATCTGGGGAGCTGCCAATATAGTTCCCCACACACGCAAACACACACATATGTATACACACACCACCTGCCACAGGAGTGGACAAGTGACAAGGGCTGGTCCAGGTATAGTCCAGTAACAGCAATGTGATAGGCTTGTGACCTTAGCTGAGCAAATCTGATTCTTTCACTGTGATTTATATGCATTGAAGCAGGGTGGAAAAGGTCCATCTGTTCCTCCATGGTCACTGAGCTGGGAAGATTTTCCTTAAGCCTGGAACAATGAATAAATCATGTGAGCTACCTTGGCCATTTGCATGGAGAAAATATATCTACCATAGGACAAAAGAGTACCACCAGGCAAAGGAGAGCAGAGACAGTAGAGATGCAAAGAGAGACTCCTGGTATCCAGCTGACCTGAAAGCCAGTTGTACTTCATTCTTTCTAGCTTCATGAACCAATGAATCCCATTTCTTTAAGTTAATTTTGTTACTTACAATCAAAAAGTTCCCAATTAATACAGTGGTTTTTCCCCACTGCTTCTTTTTTTCTTTTATTATATTTAGAATCTTTTATACAAACTTTATTTCTTCTTTACAGCTAATCTTATATCCTAAATCATTGTTAACCAACTCACAGTCCCCTAAAACCAATAATGGATAGAATAAAACTTCATCTTGCTGGAGCATCAATAACCCAAAGATATACCCTTTCCCAAGATTGAGATGTGCCTTCCTGGAATACTCAACCTCTGATTCAGTTCTGAACATTATGGTATGCAGCATACATTGAATACTAAAGAATGTTACAATAATTTATGTACATAAAAACCCTGGCTCTCCTAACTGGAGTCCTCTGGAGCCATTAGACTTTTGGAATAGCTCCAAGTGCAAAAAGCCCCGGGAAACTTCAACAGAGCAAAGCAAAAAGTTCTCAGTGGTAGAGAAGCAATTTCTAAAACCCAAAATCAAATGAAGGAAACACAGAATTCTGAGGAGTTAAAGTCCTCCCATGGCTGTGGGAAATGGAGGAAAAGACTCTCATTAGATGGCAATATCTATATATTTCATTATCCAAGAAATGTGAATAAAAAGAGAGAAAATGTAAGAGGCTAGAAAGAAGGAAAGTAGAAAAAAAGGAAAGAGGGTGACAAATGTGAATTAATATGGAGGTCATGGAAGAGATGGACTTTAGGGACAGTGACACCACAGGTGAGAAGTTGCTTTTCTGGCACCATGAGAATGCCCACTGGGGGAAGATAGTTAAGAACTTGGCCAAGGGGAAAGAAGTCAAAGGAGAGTGCCAGCAGAACATAGGAGATCATAGGAGATGGGATTGGAAAAGAGGAGAAGCCACAGCCACCTGCCCTGTACCCCATACTCATTGAGACATCCAGGGACCTCATCAAAGGCACAACACCTGGCATATGGCTTAGTAGTCAGGGGAGTTATTTTCTGTTCACTGCATCAAGGCAGAACTAAGTCTTAACAGTTACTTTGCTGGCACCATATTGTAAGCAAAAGTTTGGCATCTCAGTGAAACTATTCCTCGATTCAAATTTCATTTTTTTTTTTTTTTTTTTTTTTTTTTTTTTTTCAACATTTTTTATTTTATTTTTGGGACAGAGAGAGACAGAGCATGAACGGGGGAGGGGCAGAGAGAGAGGGAGACACAGAATCGGAAACAGGCTCCAGGCTCCGAGCCATCAGCCCAGAGCCTGACGCGGGGCTCAAACTCACGGACCGCGAGATCGTGACCTGGCTGAAGTCGGACGCTTAACCGACTGCGCCACCCAGGCGCCCCCTTTTTTTTTTTTTTTTTTTTCAACATTTTTTCAAATTTCATTATTTTTTAATGAAAGGCAAAGTGCACAAATTTACAACATATTTGATGATCTTAAAAAAGAAAATAGACTATGTTCCCAGCTGCCCTAACGAGTACTGGATCATAGTGTTTGCTTGTTTGGTTGTCTGCACAGCTTCTGGGAGTAGGGAGTAGGGGAAGGAGGATAGGAATGGGGATCAGGGGCATGGGCAAAGGCACTGTTATGAGCAAAAGGTAACTCCTAAAGTCCTGTTGAGAAAATTACCCAAGACAGGATTTCCCTTCTGACAGGCAATGAACGGTGGATGGGGGGGGGGGGGGGGTGGGGGTGGGGGGGGAGGGGGAGGAGGGGTCCAGGAAGAGCAATATATGGTGAAAAAGTTTAAGCTTTCCCTTTCTCCCTTCTGTTTGTATTTCCCAAGCCATCAGTCACTTTTGTTAACCTCATCAATGCTTTGGGAAATTAAGGACAGGGCCTGGGTCCATACAGGGACATATCAGTTCAAGGAAAACAGCACCAACCTCGAGACTGTTATGGCAAGAGATGCTCAGAGCACAGAGAAATCACCGGGAACAGAATGACCAGCTGAAGGGAAAGCCACACAAGGATAGATTTGTGGGGCATGTAGACATTCTTTGGGGATTCTCAGGAATATGTGGGGATGAGTGATGATGAAATACAGCATTTTCTGGTCCTATGGAGAGGATGCTTACATCATCATCATCATCATCATCATCATTAATTATTCAGAGTCAGGGACCCTTAAAAACTAGAGAATTTGAGGACACAGTTTTCACTGAAAAGCAAGAAGAATGCTATAAAACATATATGTTGTTGAGGCATCTGGGTGGCTCAGTCGGTTAAGCATCCAACTTTGGCTTAGGTCATGATCTTGCGGTGCATGGTTCGAGCCCCACATTAGGCTCTGCTGACAGCTCAGAGCCTGGGGCCTGCTTTGGATTCTGTGTCTCCCTCTCTCTCTGTTCCTCCCCTACTCACTTTCTCTCTCTCTCTCTCTCTCTCAAAAATAAATAAAAACATTTAAAAATTTTTTTTAAAAAATACAAGTTGGGGGCACCTGAGTGGCTCAGTCGGTTGAGCATCTGACTTTGGCTCGGGTCATGATCTCGCAGTTGAAGAGTTCGAGCCCTGCGTCGGGCTCTGTGCTGACAGTTCAGAGCCTGGAGCCTGCTTCAGATTCTGTGTCTCCCTCTCTCTCTGCCCCTTCCCTGCTCATGCTCTGTCTCTCTTTGTCTCAAAAATAAATAAACATTAAAAAAATTTTTTTAAAACATGCAAGTTGGTCAGAACAACATTGTTTATTTACCTGCTGTGATGTTGGTAATATGAAGAGGCAACTTTAGCCATTCATCCAAGCTTGCAGAGATATAGTAAAGATGCACTTTTCATAAACCAAAGAGTTCACACACTTTCTCTAGTTTCCAGCCATACAACTCCCTAATTATCCTATTTCTGGTTTAATGTTCAATAAAAAATCATAATGTTTTATGAATAATTGAAGCTGATGTAATCGTGTACATTTATACAAGGCTAATTTTCATGTCTCCAACCAAGGTATGGCAAACCAAAGTTAAATATAGTTGGAGAAAAAGATTCATTAAATCGCATCTCACCAGAGAAGCTGCAAGTGGAAAAAAAATATTTTGAAGATGTTTTCACTATCAGTGATGAAGAAACCAGAGAAAAAAATTAATTGCACTCACACAAGAAAACATCTCACCATACCCCACTAAAGTATATGATGATTTTTTACCATATGGAGGTTATTGTGATAATATAAGGCATTGCATGACTAATTAGACTTGTATGAGTGGCTGGTCACACCTGAAGTGTATGATGTCATTCCTAAACTCAGTCACATAGGAAAGAGGCAAGTCTGGAAATATGGAATCCAGAACAAATCTGAAGATTCTTGTACAACAAGAGGATATCAGACTTTTTCCCTTTTAAAAAAACTATTAAAGAACCCATTTATTTTTGGTAGAGCTTGTGGGTTCCAGGAATGAAGATTACATTTCTTAGTCACCTTTGTGACTAGGTATAACCAACCATACGACCAAGTTTTGGCCAATGGGATGCAAATAAATCTGGAAAGTGTCCCACAAGGGAGAAGGGATGATTTTCTCTTCTCTTTTCCCCTTTTTGTTGACTGGTATATTCTGTTTATGTTGTGTGGGTATAATTGGGGCTCCAGCAGACATCTTGGAATACACACAGTGCCCCTAAGGGACAGCACAGAGGTTAACCAGAGGAAGCCAGAGGGTCTAATGTACTTGGAGGATGTAGATTTCTAAGAAAGTGTTTATTGGGTGGCACATTTAAAAACTGATAATCAACTCACGGAGTCGAGCCGGAACCTAGAAAGTTACAGACCGAGGTCAATCGTTTTTACATCTCTGGGGTACAGATGGAATGGGACAGATCCTACAAGACCCAGAAGCAATTATACCTTGGAGGCCAGATTGTTCAGATTCATTCTACATAGGATCCTTCCAAGTCTCCATGATTATTTCCCTACTTTTTTCCTTTACCAGGTAACAGAGTTTGGTTTGATTTGTTTTCCTTTTCCTCAAGCCTGAGCCTGGCCTGAGAGGACTTGAGGAAAGGAGCTTTATCCACGCTTAGGACAAAATGTAAAGAAGGAGGACATCCTGATGCTTTCAGACCCGTGTGGAGGTGGTAGCCGAAATAAGTAAGAAACACCTAAATGAGTGGTTCTACTCACCCCTCCCAAACCAGCAACATCTTTTTGGAACAAATATGTTGTAACCCTCTCTCCATTACCCTAAGACAAAATTCAGAGGGAATACAACTGATCTACATGTATGAATAAAGAAGTTAACATAATTCCCAAACTATAGTATGATAGAAAAATGAAATATAAAGCATGTGCGTTTTTTTCTATGTAAATGTACAAGTACGATCACAATAGAAAAGCGTCCCCACCTTTTTTAGTGTTCCCCGGGGAAATGCTCCCTTGGAAGGTGATAAAACTCTGGGGTCAGAATAATGTCTCATTCATCCCTACAGGAGTTTCTCCTTCCAGGAACAACACTGAAGGTGTTGATGGTTTTATTTTATTCAGAAACGTAGCATTTTCTTATAGCAATATTACTTCAAATGTGTTCCTTAGCAAAAAAATTTTCTATTAATAGGTGTTATGTTTAAAAACATAAAATCTAATAGTTTTACAAACATTAGTTTAAGCAAATTGGAATGTGTTTTTCTGGCTCTAGGACATTTCTAGTGACATTTCCTGAAGATGTCACTGTGCGCTGTGAGTCTAATTCCCAAACGTATTTCATCACAGAATCCTTTTTCACTGAAACATCTCATAAGTCCAGTTTTTCATGGAAAAGACTTATGGAAACATTGCCTTACAGCCTGTCAAAGAGCACATCACCAGAGAGAAAGGAGGCCCTTCTGGAGGATCCAAACTCCACACATGAACAGCCTTTACTGAACTAATTCATTTTGCAGGAAGTGGCCAGAGCAGACTGTCTTGGAAGCCACAAATTTGCCATGTTCACCTGAATTTCATGAGAGGCAAATAAATGAGTAAAACTAATCTGACATCAGAGTCAATTTCAGGAAAGCACAATGTTAATGCTGTAGTGGTATTGACAGGTATCTACACCCAGATTTCCTACTGCATGCACCTATCAATTTTAACAAGACATCACAGAAATTATCTATTTGTAACGTTGGCAATGAGGCATTCCTATGTGGCTTTATATCTTTAAAGAGTGTGTTTCACAAGTAATATAATATTTATCATTTCGGAAATTCCTATTTTGTGTGGGAATGTTTTTATAATCATTGTTTCATTTCACACACAGAACACACTTACGAGCTACCATTGGTCCTATCTTACACATAAAGAATCTGCAGCTCAGGCTTGCTAAGTCCCAACGTCACAGAATTTTTTAAGGTTTATTTATTTTTGAGAGAGAGAGAGAGAGCAGGGGAGGGGCAGAGAGAGACAGAGACATAGAATCCAAAGCAGGCTCCAGGCTCTGAGCTGTCAGCACAGAGCCCGACACGGGGCTTGAACCCACGAACTGTGAGCTCATGCCCTGAGTCAAAGTCAGACGCTTAACTGACAGAGCCACCCAGGAATCCCGGCAGAGCTTTTTAGTTGCAAAACTTGGACTCAGCCTGGGTCTAGCCTGCTCTAAAGCCCTTGTTTTTTTCCATCACCTCCCTTAATTAAGGGAAAATTTCAGAACGTTTTCCATTTTGAAAACAATCAGTTACAGCAATTACAAGTCAGCCATTAACTACCAGGAAAAAAAGCCGTCATGATTACCAGGATCACTCATTCCTTGAGGATGCCGTAGCCTGTGTTTTAGTGCACATATTTTAACTGATGAACCTCCACAGAACTGCTAAAAGTTTATAAGGGCTAAAAGATGATCATGTTTTTCTTCCTCCCTTGGTGTCACCTGTTTTAACTTCAAGGTGTGTTCTTTGAAAACCACTTGTTTCCAGTGACTCATTTTGAAATCACTGATTTCATCTTCCTGGTTCTGTGCAAAGCCAGGAAGAGAGATCAACACCACATTGTTTTCACCTTCAAACACATTTACCCTGTAACCGGAAGAATCCAGAACTGTTATTGTTAATTCGTTGAATAATATGCTTTTCTTTCATCTTTTCAGAAGAGCAGAAATTCATCCTGAAAACAGCGTGTCTTGCTTGCCATCTGTTTCACCCAATGGCAACATAAAGGATTCACCTACTTAGTCAACACATATTTACTGAACACCTGCTTTGTTCCAGACATTGTTCTGCATTGTGAGAGCGCCATAGCAAGACAGACTAGATCTTTTCTCTTTGGGGTTTATACTCTAACGACAAACATACAGACAAAAATTGGCCTTTCCAGATGGTGAAAGGACCTATGAAGGAAATAAAAGGGGGTGGTGTACCACAGTGGGCCTGAGGTGAAAGCTTTCCTTAGATTTAGGCAGCCTTCCTGAGGAGGTAACATTTGAGCTGAGATCAGAATAATAATAAGACAGAAATGAGGTGATTTGGAGGAAGAGAGTTGGAGGTGGAAAGAAGAGCCTTAAAACAAGAACAAAACTTGGAAGCTTGAGGAATAGAAAGGAGTCAGGTGCACCTAGAAAGTGGTAAGAGAAAAGAAAAATGGTAGGTGAGATCAGAAACGTTAACGGCATCCAGAGCCCATGATAGAGAACGTGGGTTTTATGCCAAGTGCAGCAAAAAGACATTAAAGGATTTTGAGGCTGAATTATTGACTCTAGTTTGGCAAAAATGGAGCAGCAAGGCCAGATAGGCCACAGACACATGAAAAGTGATTTATATCACTAATCATCAGGGAAATGCAAATCAAAACTACAATGAAATATCACCTCCCAGCTGTCAGAATGGCTAAAGTCAACAACACTGGAAACAACAAGTGTTGGAGAGGATACAGAGAAAGAACCTTCTTGCACTGCTGGTGGGAATGCAAACTGGGGCAGCCAGTCTGGAAAACAGTATGGAGATTCCTCAAAAAGTTAAAAATAGAACTACCCTATGATTCAGCAATCTCACTAGTAGGTGTTAATTATCCAAAGAATACAAAAAATAAAAATTCAAAGGGAGACATGCACCCCAATGTTTATAGCAACATTTTCTAGAATAGCCAAATTAGGGAAACATCTCAAATGTCTATGGACTGATGAAAGGATAAAGGAGAAGTGGTGTATATATACATAATGGAATGGAATGTTACTCAGCCATAAAAAAGAATGAAATCTTAACATTTGCAATGACATGGATGGATCCAGAGAGTATTAGGCTAAGCAAAATAAGTCTGTCAGAGGAAGACAAATACCATATGATTTCACTTATATGTGGAGTTTAAGAAACAAAACAAACAAGGAAAGACAAAAAAAAAAAAAAAAAGGAGACACCAATGAAGAAACAGAGTCTTTTCTTTCTTTCTTTTAGTGAGACGGAGGGAGGGACAGAGGGAGAGAGAGAGAGAGAGAGAATCTTAAGCAGGCTCCACACTGAGGGGGCTTGACCCCACAAGCCATTGGTCATGACCTGAGCCAAAATCAAGAGTTGGACTCTCAGTCGACTAAGCCACCCAGGCGCCCCAGCCAGCTCTTAACTATAGAGAACAAACTAATGGTGACTAGAGGGACAGTGGGTGGGGGAGATGGGAGAAATACAGGACGGGAATTAAAGAGGGCATTGTCATGTTGAGCACCGGGTGTTGTATGGAAGTGTTGAATCACTATATTGTACCCCTGAAACTAATATTACACTTTATGTTAACTAACTGGAGTTTAAATAAAAACTTTAAGAAAAAAAAAGAAAAAGACCAGTCAGGCCAGTTGCAGATTTCAGGTGAGAAATAATAATGCTTGAACTGGATAGTTCAGTGAAGATGGGAAGAGGGAAATGACTCTCAGGGCGGAACTACCAGAATTGGCTGATAGATTGAGGAAAGTGAGAAGGGTTTCTAGAACCTTGCCTAGACAACTGGATTGATAATTGGTGATGCTTTCTGAACTGGCAAAGAGTAGAAGAGGCATGGATTTAGGGAAGGGATAGAAAATGCCACATGCATTTGCACATGTTAACTCTGAGATCCCTTTTAGTCATCTAATAGAGATGTCAAGGAGGCAACTGAGTATACAAGAGGTCAGAGGAGGGGTCATAGCTAGAGATAGAGTCTCTTAAGGCCCTGATGGCTGAACTCTTTGCAAAGTGCTACCCCAGCTTTCCAACACAGTTTCCAACCCAATTCTCCAGGTGTAACTGACAGGCCTGGAGAAAAATTTCTCCACAGAAGTATCAGTTTCAGTCTGATTTCCCACTCCCCCGGGGCTCTTTCTGGGCTCTCTCCCCTTATCGTGAGTGTCTTCTCTAAACGCAAACAGTATTGGTAGCCAACTAAACTAAAATTAAAAAAAAAAAAAAAAGAAACTGAAAATCTTCTTCAGTAAGGTTGTAACTTGCATTCTAAGACAATCTATATGACTTTTGTAGGTTTCTTAAGAAGGATGGCTTCTGACCACCAGTCTGACCCTTGTCCTTTTCACCAGCCTTCACCTCTTCTTCATTCACTCCTGCACTCTTTACTTCCCCTTTCCAGGTACCTACCTGCCTTCCCCATTCATATAGGTCCTAGAGTTTGGCCAATCAAAACTAATCAACCCTTGGATGTTTAAAAAACATTTTTTTTTACATTTGTTTATTTTTGAGAGACAGAGAGACAGAGAACAAATGGGGAGGGGCAGAGAGAGAAGGAGACACAGAATCCGAAGCAGGCTCCAGGCTCTGAGCTGTCAGCACAAAGCCCAACGCGGGGCTCCGGCTCACAAACCGCGAGATCATGACCTGAGCCGAAGTTGGAGGCTCAACCAACTGAGCCACCCAGGAGCCCCAATCTTTGGATGTTTAAAGTCCTACTTATCTCCAGGTATATTTGCTTTTTACCTGAGAGATGGAAAGAACAAAAGATCTTGGGGATCAAATAAATGGCCCTCAGATGGTTGGAATTTAAGCAGAATTTTCCAATCTTAACTGTGGCCTGCTCTGTCCATTGTTTTCTCGTATTTTCCATCTTGAAAATTCCCTTCCCCATGAAATTCTGACATATGCTATAACATGGATGAACCTTAAGGACATTATACTAAGTGAAATAAGCCATCACAAAAAGACAAATACTGTATGATTCCACTTATATGAGGTATCTAGAGTAGTCAAATTCATAGAAACAGAAAGTAGAATGGTGGTTTCCAGGGACTGAGGAGAGAGAAATGGAGAGTTGTTACTTAATAAGGTAGAGAGTTTCAGTTTTGCAAGATGAAGAAGTTCTGAATATTGGTTGCACAACAATGTGAATATACCTAACACTACTGAATTGTATACTTAAAATGGTTAAGATGGCAAATTTTATGTTATGTGTGTTTTACGACAATTAAAAAATTCTTTTTAATTTTTTAAGTTTATTTGTTTTTGAGAAAGAGCACAAATGGAGAGGAACGGGGAGTGGGGGGCGGGGGGAGACACAAAATCTGAAGCAGGCTTCAGGCTCCGAGATGTAAGCACAGGGCCCAATGCGGGACTTGAACCCATGAACTATGAGATCATGACCTGAGCCAGAATTGGATGCTTAACTGACTGAGCCACCCAGGTTCCCCTAAATTTTTTTTAAATACAAGCTAGTAGCTAAAAAAAAAGAAAAGAAAAGAAAGGAAAGGAAAGGAAAGAAAAGAAAAAAAGAAAGGAAAGGAAAGAAAAGAAAAGAAAAGAAAAGAAAAGAAAAGAAAAGAAAAGAAAAGAAAGGAAAGGAAAGGAAAGGAAAGGAAAAGAAAAGAAAAGAAAAGAAAAGAAAAGAAAAGAAAAGAAAAGAAAAGAAAAGAAAAGAAAAGAAAAGAAAAGAAAAGAAAAAGAAAGATTTGCAGCATGAAAGGATTCATTTCACTGTGGCTTTGAAGATGGAGGGGACCACATGGTGAGGAATTCGGGTGCTACAACCATAAGAAACTTAATTCTGCTAACAACCTAAAAGAACTTGGAAGTAGATTCTTCCTTAGATTCTCCCCATAAGAGCCAACCTGACACCTTGATTTTAGCCTTGGGAGACCCTGAGGAGGAAACCCAGTTAAGTCATGACAGACTTCTCATATACATATCTGTATGATAAATATGAGATAATAAGTGGGTGTTTAAGCCACTAAAAAAAATCTGTTCCTTAACCTCAAGCCCTTTTTTCCATAAGCTCCCATTCCACCTCTTCTTTCCTTTACAGCCACATTATTTGTCATTCAATTTCTCCTTCAGCTCTTCCAATGACTCTACCTTCCCCCTAAAATGTCAGTAACTTCCTTTAGTTTCCAGTTCCAGTGGACATTCCAAAAGTTTTCTCTTACTTGACCTCCGTGACATTTGATGCTCTGGGCTACTTTATTTTTTATGTAATGACTTTACTTTCTCCTTTGGATTCTGTAACCCAGTTCTCATCTGGTTTCCCTCTTACCATTCTTGCTGCTTCTTCCCAATCTCCTTGTAGATTCTGCAATCACTAATTAATTCTTAAATGTTTTGTCCTCCAGAGCTGTGTTATTACCCTAGCTTTCCCACGCCATGTATTCTCCTTGAAGAATGCACCTACATACACAGTTTCAATTCTTAATTATGTGTGTATTATTGACTCCAAACATATTTCTTTGGCTTGTATCTCTTGGCCAAGCTTGAGATCTACATACGTAATTTCTTATGAGACAGTTACTCCTGGAAACCCCAAAGGGCTTCCAAGTCACTACATCCAATCAATCTTTCCTTACCAGATCTGCACATTTTCTTACAGTTGCAACCTTGATAAATATCGGTCTTTCTAACTCAGTCACCCAAAGTAGAAGAAAATAAGTGTTGGCCATATTCCCCTTCACCCATCACCACCTTCGCCACAATCCAACTGCTTAGCCAAGTTTAGTAGATTCTACCTCCTAAATATCTCTTAAATCTGCCCCTATCTATATGTACTGTCAGTCCTTAGTTTGTGCTCTTTCACTTTATGCTTGATTATAATAATAGTTTCCTAACTCTTTTCCTAACAATTTCCTAATTAGTCATCTGATTTTCATTTTATTCCATTACAATTCATTCTCCATACCAGAGTGACCTTTCTAAAATGCAAAGCTGATAATATCACTTCTCTTGATTAAACTTCCATAATAATTCTTCGTTTTTTTTTTTTTTTTCAAATCTTGTTCTTAGCATGCAACACCCTACAAAGTCTGGCACTAGCCAAACTCCCTAACTCATCCTCTCTCTATGGACCATTTGCTTGGGACGTAAGAAATTACTACGAATTTAATAATACGTCAAGCTATTTCTTATCTTTATTCCTTTGGACATGTTGTTCCTTCTGTCCATAATTCACCAATGCATTCTTCAAATCTTAGCCTCTTTGCAACTAATGACAGTTGCATGCAAATGCAACTAATGACAGTTGCATTTACGTGTCCTCGTTATATCCTTTAACATTGTACCCTGTGTAAATTGATAGCACTATGTCCTTCACAGCTCCATTAATAGTGGTCTTCTCTGGCTCTGCCATTAGAACGTACACTCTTTGAGGATAGAGGATGGGCCTTATTGACCTTGTACACCTAATATCTAACAGGGCCTGGCACCAATCAGTGAAACAAGTATATTTTAATACATGCATGCATGGATTGTTCTTTACTCATTGCTTATTGAGAGCTGGCCATAGTTGAAAAGTGACACCAAGACAAAGATATTATTTTTGCCAGCCTAGTAATAATAATAATAATAATAGCTAATACTTACTATGGGCTGGGTACTATGCCACTTTACCTTTGTGATTTCATTTTACTTAGAACATTTTTAAAAGACGTAAGTACTATAGTTATCCCATATTTTATTTTTTTCATATGAAATTTATTGTCAAATTGGTTTCCATACAACACCCAGTGCTCATCCCAACAGGTGCCCTCCTCAATGCCCATCACCCACCCTCCCCTCCCTCCCGCGCCCCATCAACCCTCAGTTTGTTCTCAGTTTTTAAGGGTCTCTTATGGTTTGGCTCCCTCCCTCTCTAACTTTTTTTTTTCCCTTATTTTAGATGAGAAAACTGAGGCATAGGGAAATCAAGTAATTTGCCCTAAATCCTCAAATATGAAATCAAGATTCAAAACTCGATCTTTCTGCCTCCATATATAAACTGCCAACCATATATAATAAGCTATATAGACAGTCTAGGCTTTGAAATACTCTTTTCCATTATCAGACAATGTACCAGACCAAAATTTTAGTTCAGAAAATTGAACGTATCAGTATGTGGTGAATATATGAAAATGAGATAATAAAAACAATGTTTTTTTCTTTTTTTCCCAAAACTATTGATCCACATGTAAGCAAACAGCTGTCCTCATAGTTGTTCATCTGATATGTGTTGTGTGTGTGTTCAAATAACTCACCACAAAGCAAGTTTCACACTGGCTACATTTTGAAAAGTAGTCCTTTCTTTTATTTATTTATTTTTAATGTTTTTTTAATGTTTATTATTTTTGAGAGACAGAGAGAGACAGAGCACAAGTGGGGGAGGGTCAGAGGGAGACACAGAATCTGAAGCAGGCTCCAGGCTCTGAGTCGGCACAGAGCCCGACGTGGGGCTGGAACTCATGGACCTGTGAGATCATGGCCTGAGCTGATGTCGGACACTCAACTGACTGAGCCATCCAGGCATCCCTATTTATTTGTTTTTTAATTTTTAATGTTTACTTATTTTTGAAAGAGAGAGAGACAGACATACAAAGCACGAGTAGGGGGAGGGGCAGAGAGAGACACACAGAATCCGAAGCAGGCTCCAGGCTGTGAGTTGCCAGCACAGAGCCTGACGTGGGGCCTGAACTCATGAGCCTTGAGGTCATAACCTGAGCCGAAGTCGAATGCTTCATCAACTGAGCCACCCAGAAGCCCCAGGAGCCCTCTTTTTTAAATAACATTTGAACTTTGGAAGTGCCTGAGTGGCTTAGTCAGTTGCGTGTCCAACTCTTGATTTCAGCCAAGGTCATGATCCCAGGGCTGTGAAATCGAGCCCCATGATGGGCTTCACACTGGGCATGGAGCCTACTTGAGATTTTCTCTCTCTCCGACTTGCACACACATGCACTCTCTCTAAAATAATAACAACAGTAATAATAATGATGCTTGGACTGTTTACATTTTGTAGTAGAATGTAACCAAGTTCCTGCTGCACAGAAAAGGTATGATGAAATTGCCCAAAGCTCCATAGGGCCCATCTGTTCCTCAGTGATGTGGGTGCAGTTGAAAAGAGGACTGGGCAACACGTAGACTGATGAGCATTTCAGACTCTGAGTCCTCGTAGTGGTTTCCACCTCTGTGGCTTCACTTTGACCTGTCTTACTTTACTAGACTGCTTTGCAAGATTTTATTTGAGAAAAAAGAAGTTTTATTTTAAATAAAGCTGGATAACCATTCAGATTATGAAAGCAAATTTTCTATGACTGTGTAGTAGTGGATTTTCCCAGGAAAGAATTTTTTGGCTGGGGGTGTGCGGCGGCTTTCCTTTAGGATGCTCCTTGCGTATCTGCCACTTAAAACACGTTTTTCTCCTTTTGGTCAATGGGTTCTCCTCTAGATATGCTGAAGACTATAGGCCTGAAGCATAAAATAGACTTATCCCACTCGATTATAATACAACAGTTTGAATTTAGAGTTGTGTTTGAATTGCATATGTAAGATCATCGAGTGTAAATTTCAGGTGCACCTGAAATTCACATCCTACCTCTGCTACTTGCCAGTTGTGTGACCTTAGACAAGTCACTTAACCTCTCTGCACCTCCGTGTCTTCACCTGTAAAACAAAGTTAATAATACAAGCTACTTTACAGTGCCGTGGTTAGGATCAAACAAGTTAAAATATGTAAAGCTCTTCAAAGAGCCTGGCATACAGTATGAGCTCAATAATTGATCATTCTACTGCTCTTATTACTTGTGCATGAGCATCCAATCCCTGAGGGCCACAGGGGCCAGCACTACTCCTGGCCAGCTCCATAAGAACGACACTGTGGTTTTCATTTAAAGGCAACCTAAACCAACATAGCATTCATCTAGTCCTCACCCCTATGAAGACCCATTGATAAGTCTGCAAATTCTACCTCTCAGGGGAGGACCCGGTTGCTTAGGAACCCAGAAGCTTCCAAACTGATGCTCATCCATGTTCTTCACGGTGGGTGTGCTATTCCCTGCCTGAGAATGTGGAACCAGATACGTTGTTACCTCTGGGAGGAATTTGTTGTTATAAGTAGAATGCAGAGAAGGAGCCACTGTTCAGCTTTTGTAAGAGAGGATATTGAAGCCCATGGCAAAACAGGAGGGATGAAAATCAGAGTTTGCTCAGAAATAAAGGTGTTCCTAAAGTTCAATAGCTTGGTTTTTTACCCTAGGAGCAAAACTTGAAAATTTGAAACAAAATTTTATTATAAACTCTAGATAGAGAGAAATAGTAGGGATTACAATTTAAAGGAAGGTGCCACCCACCTAAGCAATGAGAAGGAGGCGGAAGGAACTTCTGACTTGAGGGACAGTGGTCAGATAGGGAGATCTAAAAAAGACCAGAGAGTGGAGAGAATGACAGGAGGTTCCTGAGTGTATCCCCAGTACAGCAGCCAGGTGTGTGTGGAGAGAGGAAGATGTTGCCAGAATAGAGATTGCCACGATAACCCGCGACTTGATGTGGAAATCAAGAACATTGGTGCCAGCGCCCTGTTCCCCAAGCTGTCCAGGCTGGCCTTGCAGCAGTAAAGCAGGGAAGAGTGGAGGAAGCATCTGCAGAGGGGATCCAAGGACGGCATGCCTGACTCTGGTATGGCACATTTGGTGTGGTGCTTATATTGTTTGGAAGGAACCCAGAAACTTCTGGATGCCTCACGGAATGTGGACCATAAGTGCTGGCTGTGAACTTGCCAGAGGCAAAGATAGGCCGAGCAGGGGATGGAACAGAGTCACCGGGGAGCTGAAGCAGTAACAAGAGTCAAGATGGGCCTCATTGACAGGAGGCAACGGCCAGGCTCTTTGGCAGCAAGCACTCTGTGCCGTCCATCCTGGAAGAACCAAACTGAGTCATAACTGCTGATGCTCCACAGCAGTTTTAATGTGAATAGAGGCTGACTCCCAAAGACCAGGTGCGAGATGCTAAAGCAGAGGCCCAGAAGGAAGTAAAGGAGGACAACATTTAAATGATTCTTCACCTCTAGTTCATGCAAATATTCCCCCACTCAGACTCCATCAAGTCTCTTGAGAGAGAGAACCTTTGCAGCTTCTGGTTATCCAAAAGAGATAGAGTTACCTTGAAAGGGGCAAGTTTAAGGTTTTCCAGCATTGCCAGAGACGAAGACACCAGAGCAAGATGAAGTCAGTCACCAAAAAAAATTGAAAAGTACATACTTTGGCCCATCTAAGTGGTAAGTTATCAAATCCGACCCGTTGATACTATTACCGAGTATTCATAGTGTGATGGGAACTAAGAAAGTCAGTTTTTTCAACTATGGAGTTAGAAAAAGCTTTCTAGAGCAGTAACATGGAAAGCAATTTTTGAAGGGCAAGCAGGCGTTATCCAGCTATGAGGAAGAAGTACATTTCAAGAAATGCAAAAAAGATGACTCAAGGTACACTGGTAAAATTAAGAACAGCATGTTCAAGGAAAGCAAAGTTGTCTGAGAGGTGGCCTGAGCTTAGGAGCAAAGAGAAAGGAGGTTGAACAGGTAGGCTGCAGGACCCTGCCAATGGCTGTAGAGGTTGTGACCTACAAGGGCCTCCGAGTGGTTGGAGGCTGGAAAACAGCCTGTGCTCTGCCCCACAAGGACACTGTGTACCCCACAGGGGAGAGGATGCACCCTGAGGATGCAACCACCCTTTACAGTTCACGCAGACTTGCTTCGCCCTCCAAGTAGCCCACAGGGGGCGCCGTCTCAATTTTGCACATTAGCAGGGATCCTTTACATAGGGTCAGAATATGGAAGACCTTGCAAGTTACTTTAAAGAATTTGGACTATAAAGAAGAGAGCAGCCACTGAAGGTTTTCGGACAGCACTGTGACATGACAAAAGAAATTATTCCATAGCAGCTGTATGCAGGGTAGATTGGAGTCGAGAGATTGAGGAAGTTACTGCAGTGGTCCAGGCATGAAGCAAAAAAAGAGATTCACTGGTATCCATGGTAACAGAAAGGGAAAGATATGGAAATTATTTTGAAGGCAGAAACAACAGGACTTGATTACTGATTGGATATGAGTGTATGGAAGAGGCGGTGGTAATAAATGACTCAGGGGTTTTGAGCTTAGAAAGCTATTAGAGTAAATCTGAAATAGGGATGCTGATCAGGAGGGCTGCTTTGAGAGGGAAAATAGAGAGTCTGGTTTCAAGCATGTTGAATTTCACATAATGATGCAATGTATAAGTGGAAATGCTCTCCATACACTAAAAAGGGCAAGTCTGGCATTCTTCCTTTTCTTTCTTTCTTTCCTTCTTTCTTTCTTTTTCTTTCTCCTTCCTTCCTTTTCTTTCTTCCTTCTCTTTCTTTCTTCCTTTCTTTCTTTTCTTTCTTTCTTCTTCCTTTCTCTTTCTACTATTTTTGCTTTCTCTCTATAATTCTGACTGTGTCTGAAGCTTTTTCTGAGGGCTTTTGGGAACAAATTTACTGCTCTCCTTACTATTCGTAAACTCTGAAGGACGTTGTCATCATTATCCTCACCAACCTTGCTTTCAGGGTATCACAAAGTATTTTCCAACACCTATTTGTGTTTGTCACTTTTGTAGACACAGCTCACAGTTACAGATTCCATGCCCTTGAGAGATTTCCGCTCTATGACAGCCGATATTTACAGGATCATTGCTTAGAAAACACACAGAGTGGAATAATCATTGAAACGAAATCTACACAAGATTAGAAGTAGTATTTTTGCTCTACAAACGGAAATAGGAAAGAAGAGGAGCAAAAAGACAAGAGGAATGGCATCGTGCTAGATAAGACCAGTGGTGGGATGTTGGTGGTTGGAGATAAAAAGAAAATTAGCTAGAATTTCTTTTCTGGACAGGGCTCATATAAGTCATCATCTCCTTAGGAAAGAAAGATGGATTTGGGATGCTGCTTAGATAATAACAATGATTATTTTCATTCATCTAGGACTTGACACTCTCTTTCCATTATCTCATCCTCTCCATGGATTCCAGGATTTGTACAAGAGCATGTAACTATTTTTCAGGGAATCTGGGTCTCAAGCTCAACAAATTTCCAGTACAGCAGGCTGAATCACTTGAATGATGATAAGAGAGACCACTGTACTTTGTAAGGACTTTCAGCTACTTGAAAAAATTTAGAATGTAAGAACCCAAAAATATTGTTAAGGGCAGCTACTGTGGAAAGCTTTTTCTCTACCTTTTACAAACCGAGGTCCTTCTGGAAGAAAGATCCCAAGGGTGGGCTGCTCATCTCTGCCCATTTGAAGAGCACATCCCTTTCACTCATTTGCCCGTTTGCCTTTGCTGCCATTCCATGTATGGAGCATTCTGTGGGTTTGTGGGAAATCGGCTACCTGTTATGTGCTCTCCCACTACCTTAGAGAGGAGGGTCAACTCTGAGCAAAGAGAGAGGAAGAAATAACATGTTTTCTTCCTTTTCTACTTTATTAGTTTCCATTGAAGTTTAACATTGTGGGTCAAAATCTGGGCTCAGAGTCCAGTGACTCAGTTCATGTTTTTGGTCCACTGATGAGCAAATTGTTTAACTTCTGTGCCAGTGTTTCCTCTGCTGCTAAAGAGGTTCACTAAAGCCTTGGATGGACGTTGAGAAAATTAAGAAGTTCAATCAAGACGATGCCTTCTGGATACAGGTACCATTCACAATCAAAGTCAGCTGGTGCTGATAGAGTCCCATTTCCACCTATACAAAACTCTGGGATTAATTTAAGTTTCCTTGTAAGTTGTAACTATCAAACATTCACCTTTTACTTACACAATGTGTTTTCTTCAAGTTTCCCTTGAATTGTTCGCTATACTAAATAGAGGGACTTTTTCTCAAGTATCTTTATCTTTTGCAGCTAGTTCAATATATGAAAGCTTGATTTCTCTGCTACCCACACAGTTTCCTCTGGGGCCTTAGCCTTACCAGTATTCTATGACTCATTGCTTTACTTTTCATAAATAGATGCTAAATAACTGTCCCTGGGTCTGTTGGAAATGTCAAATAGAAATACTCAAGGAAAAATCTTAATTAACAAAGTTAGATATTCCCCTTCTCCTTTTTTTTTGTCTCCTTCTCTCTCTTTTTTTCCCCCTGCTCTCAGGTTGCTTGTCATAAACAGTGGTTGCCAAGCTCTGTCAGATAACTGTTCACTGTATTTCTCCTTCCCCACAATACCCAGCCTTTTATTAGAAGGGGAAGTGGGAGTCTTTGGTCTTCCTCTCTCTTTCCTCTTATCGTTCATTTGTCCAGCCCCCCTCCCCCCCCCACACACACACTATGTCCTTTCCTCTCCTTTTTATTCACTCCTCCTTGTACCTAGGTCAATCATATGTCACTATTTACCCCAGAAAAAATTACTTCCTCCTACCAGTGACCTACTTGATTAGTCACCTTTCTTGGTTGCAAAGATCCCTAGGAATCCTTACTGGTTCCAACTCAAGGAAAATAAAGATACCCAGCGTAATTCCAAACCCAGCTTGAGAGCAGAAACTGGAGGTAGTGAGAACAATTGTATTCCAATTAAGAAGGTGGTCTAGAAATAGCAGTGGAAGAGAGAGAACACGTGTTGGGCATGGATACCACATTCTTTCAAGACAGTGTCTCCATGGGACTCTCATGTTTCTGAACATCTCATGAGTAGAGGCAATGACTTCCTTTGTTTTGGACTATCTTATCAAGGATATTTTTATAGAAAGTACCTTGGGAGATAGAGTGTTCCTTCCAGAGCAAAGGACTGAGCTACTTACTGTCCATTGTAGTGGATTTGGGATCCCCAAGCTCAGGGTTCCTCTCCTGCCATGCAACCTACTGCAAGTGCAGGTGTCACCTGGTCCTTTTTGTGGCACTTTGTAGGAACTGGGGCTCAGTGAACTGCCACAGAAAAATTTTGATACTCTGCTCCTTCTCTGAGTAATAAAGTTATCTGTCTCTGACCCAGGAGTCTTGTGTCTTCTGCCAGGATCCATGCAGCTGTAGCAGGCTAATGTATTAGCTTACAAGTAGGGTAGAATCTCAACCCTTCACAGTTCTTGACAGTTTTCAGACATTATGAGGTTTTAGGCTGTCGGTAAGAATATTAGACAGATCATAACATAGAGGCAAACTTTTTTTTTTGCTATCAATATCTTGAAATAGTTAAATACTTCTCCCCCTCCCCTTCGTCTCCCGCCTCCATCTCTAATGTACTTTCTTAACCTTGATAATGATGGGCTTTAATGGCCATTTATTCAGTGGAGTGGATTTCTAAAACCCATTTCCAGATTACAGTTTGTGTGCCAGGATTACATTTGTTTTCATTAATAGAGAAAGGAGTCGGGCAGCAGATTAGGGCTGACTTTTCAATCACTTAGTCAGCAAATGCATCCTGAGCAACTTTGTGCTGTTGTGTTAAGTGCTGCACAAAGCAGCCTCAGTTCTCAGGGCATTTTAACTTCCTTCACTCCAATGAAGAAAAACTTCCCTATAAAAAGAACCCAAATGTCCAAGCAATTCATACAGGCAGTAACCTGGAGAAACGTTTCTAGAAGAGGGCTTTTAATAGTATTCTCCCTCATCTATCCTTCTCCTAAGCAGGAAAGCAATCTCAGGACCCAGAGTCAATACGCCTTTTTTTTTCCTTTTTTTTTTTTTTAAGAGAGCCAGCACTCACACAAGGGGGAGAGAGGGGCAGAGGGAGGGAGAGGGAGAGGGAGAGGGAGAGGGAGAGGGAGAGGGAGATATGCACCCTTAAAAAAAAAAAAAAAAAACACCTCTGACTTTTAGGGAACTCAAAGACTAAAATGCCCAGACCTACCAAGGCAACATATTCTGGTACTACTGATTTATAGTAATAATAAAATAAAACCTTGCCATCCATCATTTCCAGTGAATTCAATACAGCATGATAATTGTTGGGGGAAAGAAGGCAGTGAATCATGGTAAGGCTCTGATAGCTGATAAAAGAGCCACGTGAACACAGATACACATAGACATACACGGACAGTCACAGACTAACAGACATACACGTACACACACACATCTTCACATCAGCTTGAATCATGGCATTTCTTTAACAATTGTACTCAAAGGATAAACACATTCAGCCAAAACTATAACCTGTCCTCAGTCCTTCTAAGTCTCTGTGATCCCTAATTCAGTCCAGAAATTAGCCTCCAACCCAAAACAGTCCTGACCACTTTAGTTTCAACCACTGTCTTCAGAAAGACAAAGCTAGCTAACTGGTGCAGCTTGGTTATATGTGAAGATGAGGTAAGTCTGAAACCTCACTGAGTTCTATTACCAGGATACCTAGCAACCAGCCACTAAGCTAGTGAAGGGTTTATAAAGGATGGAATATTCTCAGGCCTTGCGTTCTTTCTATGGGAAAAAGCTGTTCTCCTCTCTCTGACCTACCCAACTATTCACAGCTGATTGCTTTTAGCAACACTGCCTGTTTTCTTTGTACTGGTTTCCCTTTAGAAAAAGGACTACAGCATTCATCAGAGTGTGCCACAGACACTGCTTCTGTTGTGGCCCCAAGACAAGAATGAGAACAAGTACCCAAGGGTGAAGAAAGATCCTTTCTAGGGTTGCATAACTGAATGGACAAAAAATGGTTAAAGACCTCCACCTACACCAAGAAGTTCGAGGAATTAGCCTAAAGTTAATGACACTTTCATGACAACAAAGACTGCTGGGTCGTTCTACTTGGATGTTGTTTTCTCCTCAATTAAAAGCCAGAGTTATATATATATAACTATACACATGCCTCCACTAAGTGAGAGGGCTGAAAAAAATTAAAACGTGAGGCATAGGAGTTAAGTCATTCTTAGGTGACCAATGCTGTGAGCTGACTGAAAAAAAAAATTAACCACAAGTTCCAGCCTTACACAGAGCCAACAGTAGTACTTAGGGAGAGGGGTAATTAGAGCTAAAGAAACACAGCTGACAGAAACTCATCTTAAAGTGTGAACTCCATGGGGCGCCTGGGTGGCGCAGTCAGTTGAGCGTCCGACTTCAGCCAGGTCACGATCTCGCGGTCCGTGAGTTCGAGCCCCGCGTCGGGCTCTGGGCTGATGGCTCGGAGCCTGGAGCCTGTTTCCGATTCTGTGTCTCCCTCTCTCTCTGCCCCTCCCCCGTTCATGCTCTGTCTCTCTCTGTCCCAAAAATAAATAAAAAACATTGAAAAAAAAAAATTTTTTTTTTAAATAAAAAGTGTGAACTCCAACCAGCTGCAAACAGAGAGCCTAAGAAATCTCCATAGTCTAAGAACTCTGATTCGAGAAGTCACTGTTCCAAGACAGACCTATTAGAAACATGGAACAGCATGTCACATAGATGATAATAAAATCATGTCCTAGAATTTGACAAAAAGTGGGAGGAAAGATGGAGACCTATATGTGGATTGAGCATAGACATTTCTCTTAGGCATTCCTGGCTAAATCTTTTACCAGTTCCCTGATGAGTTAAGATCCTGTGATTGCTTGAGTATACACTATTTGTAGTTTCATGTGCGCATGCGCACGTGTGCATTTACTTGTTAACTATTCAGAATTGGATGTAGTACATTCTTTGATATGTGTTTAATTATCCTCATTTAATCCTTTCTGTGTTCATTATACCAACCGATGTGAAACTCTCCCACAAATACTGTGAGGGATAAATGAGCTGGACTGGATGTGCCCAATGGACAATCATAACCAAGATTCTGGTGATTAGAGTAAACATTAGCAATAGCCCTTCCAGAATATTGCTTCAGCAGGATTATTTCTATCTGGGTAAGCCACACTACATACTGGCAGATCACAGGGCTGCAGAAGAAGGGTCCCAAGGGATTTGGTTGCTATATATAACTCTTCTCAAAGACGGTGTGATTTGACAGAGCTAAACGACCTACCTACCCCCAAATCATCTCCTTCACTAGCCTGACATGTGCCTAAAATTCTTCACTCCCTTTGTTAAAGCAAGCATAATGTTAAAATGTAATTGGGAGAAAGGAATGATTAACACTTTTAGCTCTTAACGTTACAAACACTGAAAAGGCCATTTCTTCATATTAACAAGCAAGGGGTCTTGAATACAGTGAACATAGTTTAAACTTGACCCAAATCTAGAATTGGTTGCACAAGTAAAAATGTAATTATGAACTTTAAAAAATGTTGAAGTGACAACAGTACTAGGAGAACAAATTTTAGGTTATCATAGGCATGAAATGAGGTTGTTTTCATGGAGAAAGAGGATGATGAGGCAACAGATCCGGGTGGAATGGAAGAGTGTGGGGCCATCGTCACCAGGGAGCCTCACAGCATTTGCAAGAAGAATAGGAAAACGGGAAGGGAAAGGGAATCAGCTGGTTCTAAAAAACAAAATGTCACAAGACTGCCCTAGGTGGGACTTTATGCTTCCACTTAGCCCTCAATATTTTTGCTGCAGGCTTCAAGGGAATAAAAAGTAAAGGAAAAGTGAGCAAATATAAAATATCTTACTTTCTTCAACACAAAATATGGAGAAAGTGGATGCTCAACTCACTATTTTCTGAGTCCCTATTCTGAGTCAAGTCCTGAGCCCAGCACTCTTCTTCCATCGGGCCAAGGACCAAGCCATAGAACACATGTTACCATAGCAACCAGTGAAACCACCTCACGTCCCACCAACACTGAACTTTCTAAACATTCCTAATATTCATCTCCAATAGAAATAGACTTTTCCTCACACTTCTGAGAAAGAGCTGCAATTATTTATTGTTTATTAATTAATTTATTTATTGCCATAAAGTTTGGCAACATCACGCAGAACCTAAGCCCTGGAAAAGAAATAAAATAGACCTTCAATGGGCATGCAAGTTGTTTTTCTTTGAAACACTACCATCTACTTGACATCTGGGCAGGATATTAAGAGCTCTTAGCGCAACTCTCAATTCCATCTGCCAAAATGAGCTTTAATAATATCTTTACGAAATAAATTTCCCAGCCCCTACCCCTCAAAATGTCACAAAAGAGTTAAAGAGTTAAAATTAAAGTTGTAAGAAATACTCGAACAAAGGCATGATGATACTTTTATCCAGTTGGGAGGCTCCTTACTTCAGATTTAAGGAAGGGTGGAGCGGGAGTCTGACCTTGCCTGGTCACCTAGTGCTGGCTCTTCCTGTCTTGGTTGGAGGGCGCCACCTACTGCATCTGCCCCACTACTTTCCTCACAACCATCCCTTCCTCAAGGCCAAGCATCCCAAATGCCCATGGCTTTGCAAGCCCAGAGCCATCTCTACTATTTATAAGCATCAGTTGGACAAGTGTGTCTTGAACTGTAGGATAAAGAAAGGGGTAAGAACGGCCAGCTTTGAAGCTTGGAAAGAGTCGTATATTGGAAATTTGGAAGGAGGGTTTTAGATTTCTTCTTACCACCTAGCAGCCTGGTCTGACACACTCTGCTCCAGTCCACTTTTTCAGCCTCATCTGCCACCAGGTCTCTGCACCAGACTGGATTGCTCATGTCCTATATTTTTTTCTCATGTCTTTGCCCATTTCATTCCCATTGCCTTGGCCTCACCACTTAGCCCAAACCTGTCTATCTTTCAAGGACTAGTTAAGAGTATTTTCCTCCCTTCATGAAAGCTGTCTTGTCAGTCTTTACAGTTCTTCATACTACACGTGGTCGGTAACAGTTACTTATCAGTGAAACTGTCTAGTGGCACCTCTTATAAGTTTTATTATGTAACTCTTTCCTGGTCCTATAAGTAGGACCATGTTTTGGGGTGCCATTGCCAACAGGTTTTTAAGTTCCTGGAGGGCAGCAGTGACATGAGATATTTATCCATCTCACACAGCACCAAAAATAGGGCCTTGGACCAGTAACTTTTTCTTTATCTCATCATTTCTTTTTCAAAACTTCTTTCATTGTGTTCTGTGTAATTCTTCAAAGGAGCTTATCTTTGTAAGAGGTTTCTGAATTCAGTTGTTAACCACATACCCTACATTCCCTTATCCACACAGCACAGCGGACAGAAGGATGGAGTGAGTATAGGCAAAGCCAAAGAATGAGTAATTTTTTCTTTGCTTCTAGGGATTCCTCACTATCCAATAAGCCAATGTACTTAATTTTAATTACCCAGTGATGCTATGGAAATTCTTGAAGTCCTTGTTTTCATTAATATTTAGCAACAGGTTAAGGATATAGCCAGCTCTAAAGTATAATAGCTAAGACTATAAATTTTAGAGAAAGAGAAAAAATTGAGTTTTTTCCATTCCCATCTCTACCATTTAAATCCCATATAACCTTGGGCATGTTTCCTGACAACATTAAACTTGTTTCTTCATATATAAAATAAAGATAACATTCACTTAATGGGATATTTGTGAGGAAAAAATGACTAATGTGTGCAAAGTGCTTATCACGGTGCTTAATAGTAAGCATTATTGGTGGTAGTATTTATATTCACAAGGACTAGCATGGAGCCTACCCCATAGGAAGTACTCAAAACACACACACACACACACACACACACACACACACACACGGAAAATAGAAAATAGACAATAGACAAGAATAGACTCATCCCAACCCAGGCCCAATGAACAGATCTAGCCAACCAAGCAATGGGCAGCAGGAATATGTAAAGTTCCAACTCCAGGCCCCAACCCTCAATTCCTATCATTTGTCCCCAAAACTCATTGATGACAATCTGCTCCTCTCACTCTCATCTTCTCTGTCTGAACTTTTCTCCCAACTTCTACTTCTGGCCACTTCTTATTTGTGGACACAGTAGGACATTCTCCTGTAGCCTGGCTGGTGTGTTCTTAGGCCAAGTTGAGCAGCCATAGTCTGGGGCCACATACTCTCCTCTGAGAAGAGGTTTTCTTTCCTTCTCATCCTGTCCAGGGAAGACTTCTGATCTCTCCAAAAAGGGGGAGGGGCCACAAATATCCAAATGGGCAATTAGCTAACAAAAACAAAAATATCCATCATCTACTTGAGAGATGACTGCACATCCAACTGCGTGATCATATTTGCACTTGTTGCTGAAAAATAAAGTATTCCACATTCTAACATGTATACTAGTCTATTATTAGAGACTAATATTCACTACTGTTAATTTTTAACACAGCCTATAGTGTGTGTCCTACGATTGGATGTGCCAAAGCCTCTTGCAATGGGATGCTGAATATCTACATATAGAGGACCCAAAAGGTGTGAGCTTGTCAAAGGCTGCCCTGCTTTGTTTGCTGTGTTTTGTTTTGTTTTGTTTTGTTTTGTTTTGTTTTCTTTTAGCACCATTCCCTGGCAAACTGATTCTGAGAATCACTGCTTTTCCTATTATTTTGCTTTTAGCCAGTTGTCAACGAATTATCCCTCAGTTATGGACTGACATTGACTCAAGGTGTTTTAAGTGCAAAAAAGTATAAGGCTTAAAATACCATACCTTCCAATGGTGTTTACACTTCTGTATGGGAGTCTTGAAGAGAGTCCCAAAAGAATGAATCTCTCAGGGTAAGATCTCAGATATCTTGACAGGGGTTGAAAATTACATCTGTTCCTGAAATTATATCATTTTGGGTCCCACTTACTCCACCATCCGCCAATGTTAGAACTCTGCACAGACTGAAAGTAATAGAAAGATGGAGATTAACATGTAAAATATGAAGCTCTTTCCTTTCACTTAATTTCTGAGTTTAGAAGAGTCATCTGTTCCAACAAGAGTTTTAGAATAAGTAAGGCCAGTTGTGAAAAGTCTTCCCATGGTTTGGCTTCTGCGGCTGCCTTTGTATGAAAAGTAACAGCTCCTTTCCCTCAGGTAAAAAACCTGCAAAGCCTGTTCCAATAATTTTTAAAGAATATAATTTTGATACTGAAACTACCAGCACAGAAAGAAAGCAGAAACGTCCCTTTTAAGTGGGATAGAGACAGAGAGGAGTGGGAGAGGGAGAGCGAGATCGGCAAAATGAGTCCTAAAGACTGGACATAAAGCTATATAATTCAGCCTACTTGATATTATTTTCAGGGGGCTCAGGGCACCATTTAGTCCGCTCCATGGCCCTAACGCTAGCATGTTGTGTTGTCCCTATGCCAAGTTCAATATCACAAAAGTCACCAATTCATTTTGCTAACAAGAAAAACAAGTATACCTTGGAGGAGATGGTGAAGAAAGACTAAAGCAACCAGTACAACACACAATAGGATATTAAGAATGCATATAGTTTGGCTGAGATGTCAGAGGACCAAAGAGGAGGGGTGAAAATGGTAGTCAATGCTGAGCATGGCTCAGGTGGAGAGCCTCAAGGACAACTAGACACAACTCTGGCCAGAAAATAAAGGACCTGCAGGTAAGGTATGGTGAAAGGAATTAAATCCCCATTCTGGAAGCATATATGAGCTTTGTGTATCAGAGTGAGCTTAAGTGGAATAATTCCTAGTCATTAAGTCATGACCTTGAACTTGGGCAAGGTCAAAGAATTTTACTACATGAGAATGTAGTAAATGCAAAGATGTGACAGAGGAGAGATTTCTAGCTTCATATAGTAACCTCTGAATTGATATTTTATCCTAATTAAACTTCAGTCTAACTCTATGGCAGGAGATCCTTGCCTCATATAATCCAAGATTTATTTCTGGGAGAAGGAAATATGCTAACCCAGAAATATTCCATGAAACTAATTGCCTGGTAAATTTGCGGCGCGGGGTGGGGGGGCGCTTTCTACAAAGTTATTAAATGGAAAAGCTGAAAGAAATTCTACTCTAAGGTCAATAGACTAAAATCAACCCATCAATGTACAGTGTAGGATAATGCAGAGAATGTCTATTGGGGTGGATGGTAGGGAAGTAGAATTATCTCTGGCATCTTTTCCAAACTACACATATCGCCCCACACATAGATTGTGTTGGAGGAGAAAACTCCCACCTTCTCCCCCCACAGATGGGTGAGAAGGACAGAAATCATCAGATTCACTGAGTGAGAAAAGGATGAGAAAAGAGCAAAATGAGAAAAACCATGGCCTACAGTCAGATGAAACCAGAATTAAATTTAGGTTCCTATACATATGAAGTATGTATTGTCGGGGGCTATTATTTAATTTCTCTCTGCATCTATTTCCTTATCTTCAGGAAAAGGAGAGAATCGTAAGAGTTACCTTACAAGTGTAATGTAAACATTAAATGAGATATATGATAATGATATTAAATAAATGTTAGTGGAATCCAAATTATATTGTGCCATTTATAACTATGATATTTTATTAAATAAATATGTCAGACTCTGCCCACTGTTTTCACTTTGCCTTATTTTTATTCATATCAATTTGCCCTGGTTTGTACTAAGAGGATTTCCTGTATTGTATAATTTTAATCAGTTTGTGGGAAAGGAAGTTCTCAAAGGAAAGACTCTTTGCTCTACATCCGATGGAATCACTGCTGTAGAATTTAGAAAGTTAAGAAATAACTCATTTGTAATTATTTGATTTCACATGGAAATTTCCTTTGCGTTTGGATTTCTTTTTGTTGATGTCACCGGCACAAAGCGAACTGCTGAATGTGAAGGTATGAAGCCAGTATTAATAGAACAAAGTCGTGAAACTGTACCAACAAGCCCGAATTTTATTCTCATTGATGTTATCAATTAACTAGAAGTTGAACAATTTTCTCATATTATAAGGGGGTCTGCCCAAAAGTCTAAGGAATGCCACTTATCCATCGAAATAAATAAATATGGCATAATTCTAACATAGAATACCACCACATAACTAGGCTTCTGTAAGTCAATGCTCTTATGAATATAGTCTTATTTACCCTTTTCTATTTATATATCACTAATATTTATGTGTTATTAATATTTACCACAGTCAACACTGTGTATATACTAGGAGCACCATAAAATTTGCAGTTTAGTGGATCAAATGAGAAGATTATGCTGAGATTGACATACTCCTTTCTTTACCTCATGGTTTATTTGCCTAACTGAAGGTTACTGTGCTCTTTGGGAATTCATAAGGGCCCTTGGTGAAACTGACAAAATAATTCATTTTCCTAGAGTTAATATTCATGTTGGAACCTTCAGAACCCCAGAAAAGATCCAGGAGTAAAAGGAAACTCCAAAGTATTTTTAAGACCCCCCCCCACCACCAAAGAATTTTCCTCTTTTCCCCATCACATACCTCTGTCCTTGATCTACCTAAAATTCTGAGAAAACAAATCAAGAGAGTTAAATTAATAGAAGTGTGAGTTTATCATTATCTCTCTAAGTAAAATTATGCCCAGGCTTTACAAGCTGCATTCCTTCAGCTTCTTTGCTGTCATAAACTGCAGTTTCATTTAGCTGAGGTTGAGAATATTGGGGAGAGTCAAGGTGAACATCTAGCAAAGAGCTTTGGAAACACTCCAGGGAGAAAGCTGAAGCCATTAGTCACCGGAACAACAAACGAAATGAAATCGTTCTAGAGTTTGCTCCTTCACCTCTCCCCCACCTCTACTTTCACTTGGTAACCAGTGAAAAAACCATTAAGTACTGGTCCTATGGCTGTCCATGAACTAATATGCCTTTTCATCTTGAACCAAGAAAATGGGATGTTTCTAATACTTCCTCTCAAAGATGATTTTAAATGTAGCTATAGAAAACATCTGAGAGGGGCGCCTGGGTGGCGCAGTCGGTTGAGCGTCCGACTTCAGCCAGGTCACGATCTCGCGGTCCGTGAGTTCGAGCCCCGCGACGGGCTCTGGGCTGATGGCTCGGAGCCTGGAGCCTGTTTCCGATTCTGTGTCTCCCTCTTTCTCTGCCCCTCTCCCGTTCATGCTCTGTCTCTCTCTGTCCCAAAAATAAATAAAAAACGTTGAAAAAAAAAATTAAAAAAAAAAAAAAAAGAAAACATCTGAGAGTTTTTTTAAATCATGTTATTAATAAGAAATAATTCTTAGATACAGAAATCTTGCCTAAAGAACCTCATTCTCTGGAGTTCTGATAGTACAGAACAGATACTCACAAATGTTTAATTACAAAGTTTCACTCATAAAACAGGTATCTTACAAATGAAGAAACTAAGATTCAGGAACCGCAAATGGTTATGCCATGCAGCTAGTTAATGAAAAGCAAGTTGTTTCCTACGCTAATTATCTTACTTTTTTATTACTCATTTATACAGAAATTCTATGATATCCACAGTATTATTGAAGGGCTGTGAATGATACAAACCCAAATGAGTCATAGTTCCTGATCCCAAAGTTACTCTTATTAGATACTTTACACAGAGCAATAATAATAATTGCTGTTTATCAAAATTCATCATGTGAGGAAAACTAGATCAATGGCAGGGTCACGGACATATCCTTTAGATAGGAGAGTTATGTTCCTCAGTTTACAGATGGGGAAGCTACGATACAAAATAGTCATGTAAATGGTCTCAAATTATACAATTCATCTAAAGCAGAGGTCAAACTTGAACCCAGACCTTAGTTCTTAACTATATCAAATCCTACAATGGAAACTTAACCCATATCCCCAGAGGCAATGGGAGCTACTTCAGCTAAATGTAAAAGGAATTTTTGAAAACAGGTTTATTAACTCTGGAAGAACTTATCATAGGAACCTACAAAATTTCATCTCCCCTCACCCCCAGGTGATGTAGAAATGAGAAGATACTATATTAGAGGTTTCATGTAAGAGTGGGCTCCCTGATTGCTTAGTAGGAAGTGATACCAAAGGACATTTCAAGCTTTCTTCCATCCTAGGGCTCTAAGGGAAAACAATAATAATCAAAACAACAGAACAAAACAAAACACTCTTCTGTGTTTTCCCTTAACATTCAAGAGGGCTTAAAAGTGATATATTACAAATAAAGTAGCGACACAATACTCTTGAGAAATACTCTTGAAAAAATATGCTTGGTGTATGAAGTTTTAAGGTGGTCCCAAGGAGATTTTTCAGTCTTTCATAGTAAAGCCTGATACCGGAATTTGGGCAAAGGTGTGTGTTTGTGTGCAGTGACTAAGCCTGTGTGTGTGGGAGGCAAACATTGCAGATGGCTGAAAAATATGCTAAAGCTCGAAGACCCATGTGATGGCTGGCATCCTGAAAGAGAGACAGATGTTTCCTCAAAAGAAGAATTTTAGAACAAGTTGTTTGCTGTACTGTTTGGGCTTGGTTCTTTTGCTGCATCTCAAGGTCATATCCACATGAGAAAAATTCCAGCAGCAACTACGCTTCTCCCTCTGTATCCTGAGAAAGAGACAGAGCACCAGGAAAGATCCAGCTAATTAATCAAGGTCTTTATCGATACTGCCTTTCATTTGAAATACTTTTTTTTTCAAGTTTTCAAGATGTTTTCATGTTCTGTAACACTTGCTTTGGGAATATTGCCTTTGTTCTCACGCTGTGGCCCCCTGCAGTGCACCGTGATGTTCTGTACTTTCTTTTTCATTAAAACCAATCCTCTACTATTTATAATACAATATCTCTCTTCTCTGCTACAGTATGTGCTCATTTCATGGCAGGCAGCATGACAATCTTGTTAACCCTAAAATTCCAAGGGCCCAACACAATGCCAGATGCATAATAACCTCTCAAAAACATTTTTGAGTTTCTCTACTCCTGAAAATAGAGATTCTCAGATATTCTAGAGTGGCAGAGCCTAGATCGGCTCTTTCACTAGACTGCTGGAACCAGATCATTGATTTATTTGTTCATTCATTTCTTCAACAAATATTTTTGAGTCTACACAATGTGCCAGGCACCGCTGTGAGTGATTGGGATTTTGCAGTGAAGAGAACAGACAAAAACTTTTGCCCTCATGGAGCTTGTGTGTCAGCCCAACTACTTTTGAAAAAGAAATGTAAAAATCTAACTGTTTTACTACAAAATAATTTAGTCTTCAGAGTAGATAACATCGCTAGGTATTGTACAAATTTTCAATCTCAATCAGGGGGGATATATCTCTAGAAAACCAATAGAGTTTGAACCTGAGAAATATAACTTAAAGTTGGAGGACTCTATCATAATGAATATCACGCTAGCTGCATACTACTCCATGCCCCCCTTTCCATGTGTGACTTCAGAAGCTCCCAAAAGCTTTAAACATGAATACATGTGTCTTATTTTTTATTGTCACCTACCAGGATTCTGGATGGTAGGCACTAGGTTCTGATAGAAATAGAAATGTGTGGAATGTGGGAGTATTCATATGGGAGTATCCAGAGAAGGAAAGTATAACTAACATATACAGAGCTGTTTGCATGTGCTAAGTTATGACTGAAATTTTCACACGCATTTCCTCAGTTGATCTTGATGTTCAACAAAAAAATACACTAAATCGTACGACCTCCCTTTTATTTTCTATCAACTGAGGAAATAGGAATAGAGCTAGAGATGTGCCTTCACATACCAATGGAAATTACAGTTTTTGCAATGGCCGGAGTTCCTAAACCACAAATTAACTTCCTCACTAAGGGATTTCTGGACTTGCTTAAAGGGGGAATAAATGAATGATCTCAGCAGACACTAAGAAAGTTTGTTGTTCGTGACCCTGTGCCAAAAAAGAAATAGAAAATCATCAGACCAGAGAGAATGGCTATCTACCTTCTATTCAGCCAGGCAAGATTTTATAGGAAAGATAACAACTGGCTAGAGTTGACCCCATTTAAAGAAATCCTGACTTTTTAATTTCTCCACTCCCTTTCTTAATGGCATCCTTTTTTCCCCTGTCCTTAAGGTCACAAACTTTTCTCCAGCCGAAAACACAGCTGCCTCACAGAAAATCTGCATAAGAAAATTAATAACAATAAAACCCAGAGGAATCAGGAATGTAGTGATAAGGCTGCTTTATACTTTTCCCTTATCCAACTGGGAACTTCCTGAGGGCCTCATTGCTGAGTGCTAGAAGGCCAAAGGAGAATGCTGGAACACATACATAGAAGAGTGCAAAGGAGGGGGGACAGGAGGGGCCAGGGGGAGGAGCATACAGAAGAGGGAGCAAAGGGAATCTTAAAAAAAAAAAAAAAAGAAAGGTCTGCAGCTGGGGCTGGCCCAAGAACAAATGGAAGGTCAGTAGAAGGGGCTTAACCCAATCCTCTCCATCTCTCTTTCTTCTCTACAACGTTCTCATCTCTTCCAGTCCCCACCCCTTCCCAGCTGTGCTGCTTCCCACCCTCTCAACCACCTGAAACAACAAATGCTCCAAATCAGGAGTTAGTTTTGTGCGTACAGTGGAGCCCCACTTTGAACAAATTTATTTTATATTCTGACCCTAGAACCTAGGCTTGCCACTATTTTGTTTTAATCTTCAACCACAAACAAATTCATTGTTATGTATTAAGATTGCAGTGGCTTAAAGGTAAAAACCAGAATGGAATATGCCTTGCAGGCAAGCTTTAGAATTTACACCTGTCCCCCATTCTCCTCTAGAGATTTAACAGATTCTTCAAAGGCGGAATGTTGTGAAGGGCCAGACAGCAGAATATATGTACTCTTTCTATTCCAACTTTGATCGACATCAATGGTAATCAAATTTCAATATGCTTAACAATTATCGAACAGCAAAATATTTTAAAACCACGTATAGGATATCTCCTAGGCTATCTAAGGGCTTTTCAGGCAAAATTGTTTCTCTATCAAGTTTTTATATAGTTCTGACTTTTGAATATGCCTGGCTACAAAAGGCACTTCTACAGTATGTACACTTTTTCGGGGGGGAAGGTCTATAGCTTTTGAAATATTCTCTAAGGAGTCCACAACCACCAAGGGTGAGAAGCACTGCTCTTCCCACATCAGCTCCCCCATCTCCACATTCTGCTCCTTGAGGAATATCCTATTTTCTTGCTAAACTATTGTGGCTTAACTGATAAATGAATCTGAGTTAAATTTGCTTACGGCTCCTGCCCCTAAATGGCACAAACGGCTATAGTGCCTGAACCCAAGGGATTAGATACACTGGGGGAACTCCAAGAACGTTGACAGAATCAGGAAGGGAAATGCTTGGGTAAAGGAGTCAAAAGGGTTTATAGAGCCTCTTAAAAACTTATCTTGTATGTAAGCTCTTCCTCCTCCTCCCAGAACTTTCTTCCCGCACCTACATCATGGCTGCTCCGTGGTGATATGAGGGGAACTCTAAATAACCTGATTCTGAGGGTCTTCAGAGGAGTAACATAGAAAGGGAAGCTGAAGAGAATAAAATCAGAAAATCCTGTAGCTAGGCTTTTGAGATCCATCACATGTCTTCAGGTCACACAAGTACACAGGAATTACAGATCCCAAAGCAGTTCAGCAGAGTGAGCATACTTTTCCTTTAGAAAGTATTGCCCTTACGTGGAGGCTGACACCAGGGTTACCAGCCACCAATTCTAGATGGAGAGAAATAACACAGGCAACACCAATTCCAACTGGCACACCGGGAAATTGATCAATCTAAAGAATCCACAAGTTCTGTGCCTTTGGGGAACATTTTCAGGGCATACCTACTTGGGCCAAGTTCTCTTCCCTTCACAAAGCAAAACCCCATACCCTGGCCATCACGACAACTTAGATCAGATCATGCATGGCGTAGAGAAATACAGAGAGATGAATCCAGGATCTTTCTGAGCTTTGATTGTAGCTGAGCAACTACATGAAAAAGATGGCTAGAGATAACAAACATCTTTGCACTCCAAACATTGCATCTGAACCTTGGGCAATCACAAATAGAAATACACACACACACACACACACACACACACACACACACAAATGCAATTCAGTGTAAAACCCATGAAGAAAGTAATCTATCTTCAAAGAGAGTCTGGGGTGTAAGTATTATGAGGCACAGCAGACTAGCAAGTGAGGCCCTGGATAAAGGATAAAGTAATATATATAATATATATAATATTATATATATATAATATATATAGTATTACTATTATATATTATATATAATATATATAACTATATATAATAGTAATAATATATATTATTAATTATATAATAATTAATAAATAATTATTAATTATTATTAATTATTATAATAATAATAGTAATTATTGTTATTATTACTCAACTAACTAGTAAAGTTCATATCATTTAATTTCATAATATAGATTTGTTAACTATCAATTAATTCTTTTATTATCTTAATAAAATACAAGACAAAGAATTCCCCCAGATACTGGTAAAAAAAGGATTTCTGGACTGGGATGAAACTTCACTGGATTTTGCGGTCAACATTCTCATCCAGACAAAAAGGTTAGGTAAAGAGCAAATGTTCTTATTCCGTCTCTTTGTTTTACACACAGTAAATGTAGTAGATAGGCCAGTATACTTCTCCCTCCAGTGTCCCGTACAATTGATTTAATCTGTGTAGGTTTTTAAAAAGATACAAGTTCAGGGTCAGGAAGTAGCATTGCTCTTACTACAAAGCTAACAGGACTGGACATAAAGTGACTTTTTGCCTCAGCTGCATAAACGTGGCCCCATATTACCTCATCTGTCTTAGTGCCTGGCTTCAAAGATTTGCTCATTCCCATAGTTCCTGCCTGTATTTCTGTCGTCTCATAATTTTCTTAAAAATATCCCTTGCCAGGGGCGCCTGGGTGGCGCAGTCGGTTAAGCGTCCGACTTCAGCCAGGTCACGATCTCGCGGTCCGTGAGTTCGAGCCCCGCGTCGGGCTCTGGGCTGATGGCTCGGAGCCTGGAGCCTGTTTCCGATTCTGTGTCTCCCTCTCTCTCTGTCCCTCCCCCGTTCATGCTCTGTCTCTCTCTGTCCCAAAAATAAATAAAAAACATTAAAAAAAAAATTTTTTTTTTAAAAAAATATCCCTTGCCAGTGGGAGTTCTTCCAATTCTACCCACAAAAGCTAGCATCATTATCGTAAAAAAGAAAAAAAAAATGATCACGCTGATGGCCTTGGTATGATCTCCCTTCTGCCAAACTTCATTGGGAATTTACCAAGTCACTGGTCCTCAACTCACTGACTTAAAACAAGGGTTTGGTCCAGAAGATGATCTGTAAGTTACACATTCACAGGAAATGTGAGTGCATGACTTTTCTATAAAAAATACATCCACTTAACAACAAAGAAATACTACTACACAACTACTGAAGTTGAACTAAGAAAAAAATTCATTTGCTGTTGGTGAAAATGCAAATGGTATCACTACTTTGAAAGGCAGTTTGGCAGTTTCTTATAAAACTAATATAGTTTTAGCAGCAATGGTGCTCATGGCTATTTACCCAACTGACTTGGAAACATACATCCACAGAAAAATCTTCACATGAATATTTATAGCCGCTTTATTCATAATTGCCAAAAACCGGAAGCACCCAAGATGCTCTTCTATAGGTGAATGGATAAACAGAACTTGGTACGTCCAGACAATGCAATACTATTCAGCGATAGAAACAAATGTGCTACCAAGCCACAAAAGGACATGAATGAATATTTTTTTAAATCTTTTATTTATTTATTTATTTGTTTATTTATTTATTTACTTATTTACTTATTTACTTATTTACTTACTTACTTACTTACTTACTTTACATCCAAGTTGGTATATAGTGCTATAATGATTTCAGGAGTAGATGCCAGTGATTCATCCTTTGTGTATAATACCCAGTGCTCATCCCAACAAGTATCCTCCCTAATACTCCTTACCCATTTAGCCCATTCCCCCACCCACAAACCCTCCAGCAACCCTCAGTTTATTCTCTGTATTTAAGAGTCTTTTATGTTTTGTCCCCCTCCTTGTTTTTATATTGTTTTGGCTTCTCTTCCCTTACGTTCATCTGTTTTGTATCTTCAATTCTTCATATGAGTGAAGTTGTTTGATATTTGTTTTTCTCTGACTAATTTTGCTTAGCGTTATACCCTCTAGTTCCATCCACGTACCTGCAAATGGCAAGATTTCATTCTTTTTGATTGCTGAGTAATACTCCACTGTGTATATACCACTTCTTCTTTATCCACTCCTCTGTCAATGGACATTTGGGCTCCTTCCATACTTTGGCTATTGTCGATAGTGCTGCTATAAAAATTAGAGTGCACGTGCCCCTTTAAAACAGCACACCTGTATCCCTTGGATATATACCTAGTAGTGCAATTGCTGGGTTGCAGGGTATTTTTGTTTTGCTTTCCAGAGTGGCTGCACCAGCTGGCATTGCCACCAATAATGCAAAAGAGATTCTCTTTCTCCATGTCTTCGCCAATATCTGTTGTTACCTGAGTTGTTAATGTTAGCCATTCTGACAGGTGTGAGGTGGTATCTCATTGTAGTTTTGATTTGTATTTCCCTGATGATAAGTGATGTTGAGCATTTTTTCGTGTGTCAATTGGCCATCTGGATGTCTTCTTTGGTGAAGTGTCTATTCATGTCTTTTGCCCATTTCTTCACTGGATTATTTGTTTTTTGGGTGTTGAGTTTGAGAAGTTCTTTATAGATTTTGGATACTAACCCTTTATCCGATATGTCATTTGCAAATATCTTTTCCTATCCTGTCGGTTGTCTTTTAGTTTTGTTGATTGTTTCCTTTGCAGTGCATAAGTTTTTTTTATCTTGATGAGGTCCCATTTTTGCTTTTAATTCCCTTGCCTTTGGAGATGTGTCGAGCAAGAAATTGCTGCGGCTGAGGTCAAAGAGGATGTTGCCTGTTTTCTCCTCTAGGGTTTTGATGGTTTCCTGTCTCACATTTATGTCTTTCATCCATTTTGAGCCGGTCTGAAAAAGCTACATACCATATGATTCCAATTATATAACATTCTGGGAAGACAAAACAATAGAAACGGTAAACAGATCAGTGGCTGCCAGATGTTCAGGTAGGGGGTATGGTGGGTAGTAAGTAGTTTGAACAGGTGAACTGCAGGGCTTTTTTAGGGTGGCAAAACTCTTCTGTATGATACTGTAATGGTGGATACATGACAGTATACCTTTGTCAAAGCGTACAGAATATTACCATACAAAGTGCTACCTTAATACATGTAAATGTTTAAAAATCATTTTGGAAGTCAGGGGTTCCCAGTAGTGAAAGCAGAATGTGACAAAAGAATCAAACTGTATTATAAATGTATGGACAACCTCACTGAGCGGGTTGGAGGGCTAAGGTGCTGACCTAAATAACTTTAGAGATCAGTGGAATCTGTAAGTCTAAAGGCAAAGGGACTGTATATGTACTCCAGTTGATAAAGTTGCTTCCCACAAAGTCTAGGTTAACAATTCTGAAACCACTTTACATGGATACTGGAATTCAACAATTAAGTAAATGGATAGCAGATGGTGGGAACCAGGTTTCTCACGATTAGTATGGGAGATTACATATAAGCAGTGGGAGGAGCCTACAATATCTAGGAGTTAGAGTAGGAGGCATCAGAATAAACTACATACATAGCTTCATACATATACAGATGACTACCTATGGAAATGTTTATGGATATGTGTATAAATTCCAGTAAGAATATACATGTATATCTCCTTGCTCTGTCATCTGAGAGGATTTTGAAGCAATGATACCCCCCGTAGCAATGTGCATATCTGCTGCCCAGAGCTTAGTTTCTAATACCATTCTTCAATAAAAGAAACTATGTCCCCTCAGAGAAATAGCTGATTCTAGGACTCGGGCAGAAAAGATACAAGATGACACTAAAGCATCCTATAATGCCAGAAAGTAAGAAACTGTTTAAAACAAAATCTAGCAAAAACCCTGCTCGGGTGGGGCTATGTCAAAGGCATATAGGAGCCAGCTGAAAGAGTTGAATGGCAAAGGTTGGAATAACTTGAGTAAACAAAATAATGGAGCATTGGATTCTAACTGAAGACATAAAGTAAATATCCGTGCGTTGACACTGATATGATTGAATACAGAAATGGGGGACAAGAAACAAACGCGTACAGAAGAATTCCAAATAATTTATGTTAGTCCTCCACTCTAAAGCAGATGGAGCACAGTGCTCCACAAGTGACTTTCTTCCAAAGAGTACAATGGCAAGGAGAAAAACAGAGTAACTTTACAGTGGAGAAAGCTGACAAATACCACCTCACAGCAGGTGACCAAGGTGAATATCAACAGCCAGAGGTCATACTGATAGTATGTACCCTTGATATAATGTAATGGCAATGGCATTTTACCTCTGTGGTTATTCTCCCAGACACGTTACCCAGTCTAACCATGAGAAAAAAATCAGACACATGCCAATTAGGGGACATTCTATAAAATATCTGACTAGTGCTCCACAAAACCATCAGGGTCCTCAAAACAGGGGAAATTTGAGAAATTGTCACAGGTAAAAGGAGGCATTACTACTAAATGCAACATATCTTTGCTAGGATTCTGAACAGAAAAAGGACATTTGGTAAAAAAAAAAAAAAAAAAAAAAAAACAGCAAAAGGAACAAACAAATGGATAAACAAAAAACATCAAGCTAAAGATATCACAGGAAATCTGCATAAAGAATGGAGTTAGTTAACAATAACATATCAATACTGGTTCATAATCGGACAAATGTTCCATACTAATGTAAATATTAATAATAGAGGAAGCTGGATGTGGAGTATATGGGAAGACTGCTATCTTTACAAGTCTGTAAATCTAAAACTGCTCTAAAAAGAAAGTTTATTTTAAAAATTATGCATTCAAGGGGCACCTGGGTGGATCAGTCGGTTAAGCATCCGACTCTTGGTTTCAGGTCAGGTCATGATCTCAAGGTTTCATGAGTTTGAGCCCCTCGTTGAACTCTGTGCTGACAGCACAGAGCCTGTTTGGGATTCTCTCTGTCTCTCCCTCTCTCTGTACCTCCCCCGTTCATGCTGTCTCTGTCTCTCTCAAATAAATAAATAGACTTAAAAAAATAAAATAAAAATTATCCATGCTATCTTGAGCAAATGTTGCCATACTTTTGCATTGGACTGTGCTGCACTGCATATAAAGCAGTGAGCAAAACAAAACTGGCCCATGCCTTTGGGGAGCTTATAGTCTAATTTGAAGCAGTGACATTCAGCACACACACAAAGAGAGAGAGCACCTATATTGTGAGGATTTCATTAAGTCTAATGGCCACAGGGTGTGTAAAGATGTCGTGAGACTGCTCCCAAAGGGAGAAGTGACATATCCTTTATTCTGGGCCCCACAGCCGCGGACTGCCTTTTAATCCAGCCAACGAGCGCTTTGTTGATGACAAAGGGGACTCTGGAGAGGGTGGGGGTGAGCGGGACATGAATGGACCTATTGGAATCAGAAGACCTGGGATCACATTCCACATTTCAATTCCTTGAGCTACAGATTCTTAACCAGTAAAACTTTAGATAATAATACTTACTCTTCAGAGTTGGTATGAAGATTAGATGTAATTGCATAAATTGCCGAGCACATTTACTGTCTACTTCCAGCAGCTTTGCTGGAACCTCACACAAGTCTCCTCCCTTAGTCCAGACCACGTTCTACTCCAACACGTTGTCTTCCCTTTTGTTGGAGAGATCCCAACTACAGGTTTGCTGAGTATGGTTTCCCCTTTCTCCCCTAATTTGCCTCTCTCTTCTTGAGAACTCTTGTCTCTCCACACCTGCCTTTTTTTTTTTTCTGTAAAAGCCTGCTGTGCAATGACGCCATAGCTCAACAGAGCTGCCCAAAATGGAAAAAGTATATATATTTTTCTAGTTGCTTTGCTTTCACATAAGGAAATGCAATTTATCTTGCAGAGGGTGAAAGGAAGCTTTATCCAGTTTATTTCTGGAAGCAGGGAATATGCAATAGAGAAAGGAAACACTAGACAGTCCATTTGAACTTAACATCTAAGCAACTTTATCTCATTAATTTGTACATCACTAATTGAGAATTTTTGACAATTCATAAAGAATTCATGTGCTTCTGTTGAATGAAAATGAAAGCAGCTACAGTGTTAGGTATCTTGTGGTATATTCTATTTACATTAACTGACTTGATAGAAACACAACCATGTTAAGTTATATTAAACATCCAGGAGCACACCCTTTTAGATTTTTTTATGTACTGGATAATTTAGTCACAATCATTCAGGATATGTGATGTAATATTAGTGTCACCATGGCTACTTGTAACTGAACCCAAGGGCTCAACAAACATACAAATTTGTAAAATAATGCTGTAAAATAATTGTAAAATTTGTAAAATAATGCTGGAAATGATGTTAGGATGGAAATGAAAGGAGAAAGCAATGTGAAACTTCAAATTAGAGGATGTCCTGGGGTGAACTGTCACCAGAAGTCATACAAATCTATTTAAGCCCGAATTCATTGTCTGGTTAATTTTAACTTTAACCTAGTTCGATTTTAATTTTAACCTAGTTCAGGTGACGATATCTAGCACCTATTGAAGAATTGGCTCTCTCACCATCGTTACCAGCCCTGAAGCAAACACAGAATTAAACACTGTCCTTGCCTCCATTCCCCCATCCTAAAATCTGGAAGTGTTAATGACTATTTAACTAGGTTGATGGTAGTATATCTAGAGAAGAAGATATGACCTGTATCAAACACTAAAAATACTACAAAGAAGATTCTGATGCAAATACGTATTTCATATCCACCTATGATTTCATAAATATATACTTTATCCTACCAAAAATCTTTACTCATTCAAATATATTATTATTTCTCTACCAGTTTTAGCTTGAATACTATTTGAAATATTTTTCTTACAGTACTTCCAAAAGTATTATGAGACAAGTTCATATATGAAAAGTTTGCATGCCTGACTTCTATACAGAAACCGAGATAAAAGTCTCAATGTCCTTTTGTTTACAATTTTCATTATTCATACTCCACATTTTCTAGGCTTCATATTTTTCAATGCCTTGTTTGTAAAACGTATGTCATTCATAAATGACATATGTCATAGATGACGTATGTCTGTTTCATAGATGATGACATACTTTCAGAGGTACTAAGGGCCTGGATTAAAGTCATACAGCAAATAAGAGAAGGACCCAGGACCAAACTGCAGGTTTCCTGGACTTTACGAGTCCATACTATTTGCAGGACAGCTACAGTGAGAGTTGTTTATCAAAAGAACTTATTATGGCGATCACTTTGTAGTGTATACAAATTCCAAATTATTATGTAGTACATATGAAACTAATATAATGTTGTATACCATTTTTACTTCAGTAAAAAAGAACAATTTTCAGTTTAGTGGTTTATAGACAGAAATACACAAGACCGAGAATGTTAAACAGTGCAGTATCAGAAGAAAATGAAATCACCTAACAATCTGTTCAATTAATCAATGAAGACAACAAATCACATCAGAAAAAGAGTGGAGTCCAGAACATTAATTAATTGAAGAGAGCCTCCTTCATTCACTGAGATATAATTAGTGATGGGGTATTTTGGATAATCTTGAGAATTCTGAAAAACCGGAATGATTTACAACAGGAAACGTAGCACACAATGTTCAGAGACAAACATACCGCCCTTCCTTCCACACTTGTATCATTCGAGATTCTGTCAGAAGTGACAGACACTAACTTCAACCTGCTTAAAGCAAAACATAGGAATTTATTACAAGGACACTGTGCTGCTTCAGAATCTAAGATCATGTGTCTAGGGCTCATGATCCCAAAGACTCTTTTCAAACATTCTTTGCAAGAAGGCTTTCTTTATCGTCTGAAGGAAAGGAAAAGAGACTGGAGTAGGAAGAGACATCTCCACAGAGGATGCAGCCGGTAGAAAAATCTGAACAGACCTGTTTCTGCATGCTCAAGATGGTCACTAAGGATTCCGCCACTTAAGTGGAGAGACTTGGGCAAGGATAGGATTGGTAAATTCCTACAGTTTTATAAACGAGGGCTAAGAAGCCAGTGAATTCTGGACATTATGCTAATGTGATTGCATTTCTGCCCACAGACTGGAGAAGCCAGAGGACATGAGTCACACATATACCAGAGATGTGATACAAAGAGGGAGAGAGGGTTTCTCCACAGACCAGTGGAGAGCACAGCATGAGATTTCTGCACTAAAGCTTCCCCCATCAGTGGCTCTGGCACAATCAAAGAGCTTTAGTACTGAGGAAAGCAGGAGGTGGGAGGTAGAGGGGAACCAAGGCAAGCGCCCTGGGCAGTAACATCTGCTCTTTGGCGTTGGGAAATCTGGCAGCAGACCTTACCCTAGGCAGCAGAGTTGGGGCTGGAAAGAAGTAAAAGGATGGTGTTTGGATGGATGCATTATGGTGAAACACTCTAAGGATAACTCAGAAGTAATCTGTAAAGGTTTTAAAGGAGTCTGGGGGGAATTAGGCAGAGCCAGAGAAATAATACATTCACATTGCTATTCTGACCTTCTCCTTTTATCTCTTACTTAGTGTGGGTTGGGAAACATGGTGTATACATCACTAGAAATATGTGAAAATCCCTCTATCTCTGTATCTGTAGAATTCTCAGTGTTGCCTCTGAACCATACTATTTCATGGTACTTCGTGGTATAGAAGTTTTGTGCATGTGTTTGCCCTTGCCTGAATGCCTTCTGACACACTGTAGGAACTCAATAAACCTTTGTCATTTGTGTCCTGATGCAAAAAATTCTCCCTATGGTATTAGTCAGGATGTTAGGAAGTGATACATATGGACTATAGCAACAAAGATCTTTTGAAGCCCAGACAAACCTACAATTTTCATTTTAAAAGACATGTCTATATCATGTAATACTTACATTTCTGAAAAGTCTATATGTTATAATGAATTACATAAAAGGCAAATGACATTTTAAATACTGATCAATGAAAAATTCTAGAGTGAATTCATTTGGAAAGGAAATAATCAATCATCTTTCTTTCATTTCTTTGTAGATTGGTAGTTCCTCCTCTCTAGTAGGTTTGCAGAAAGGGGATAGCACAGCAGAGTGAAAAAAGTAGGACTTAAAATCAAAAAGACTAAGAATCAATCTCTATCTGCCATTAACTAGCTCTATGTCTTGAAACTGCTTTCTTAGATTTATTGAGCATTAGTTTCCTCATCTGTAAAGTAGGACTGTTATTGATCTCACAACTTACTCCGAGAAACCATGTAAACAACTTATACATAGCAGTTGATCATATGCAATATGGCATGCTTTATATTATGTCTCTCTCTCTCTCTCTCTCTCTCTCTCTCTCTATATATATATATATATATATATATACATATATATATGTGTGTGTGTGTGTGTGTGTGTACACATACATACATTACTATATTACTAAACTTATATACTATCCATATATGTATCATACCCACATTTTTTATTTCCAAAGAAAATAGTATTTCTAGAATTTTTAGTGTGTATATAGGAAGTAAAAATTAGAAAAAATATGTAACACAGGTAAACAATTACAACTTCTCAATATTCTGGGTAAGAACGATTAAATTTACATTTTTTACCAATTTTTTAATTTTACTGAAATTAACATATTAGCATACTATTTTATTACTGCCTAGATAAAGTCGACAGTTTCACCTCAGTTCCTACTAAATGAAAAAATAAGTGAATTAGATGCATCTTTTCTACATTTGATGCCTCCATCTGTATGAAAACCCCAATCAACTGATAGTCAGTAACTGCCTTGGGCACAGGACTGTTTGGAGTATATCTGATAAGATCTTACTAAGTTTTTTTTTCCATTAGAATGATGTACCCAGCTTCCCGCAAATCTTATTTTTGGTAATTTTATTGATCCTTTAAATTTTGGGAAAATAGCAATGCATTCCAAAAGTCAACTTCAGATGGTTTTTCTTGTTTTGTAACAGACATAGTCACAGAGATACCATGACCATTAGCTGCTGTTTAAGCTTCAATATTTGCAGATTACAGTCGCAAAACGAGCCTCAAATATGTTCAAAACCAATGTGTTTCAATTGCAAAGTTTTTCCCAAGAGAGAAATTAGAATAAATTTTGTATGGTAAAATCACTGCTTTGCATTCTGTGGCCTTAGCTGATTTCTATACTAATGTGGAAGAATTATAGGAATCATTTCTGCAACACATCCGTCATTAAGTTTGCTGGAAGATGGCTGTTTGAAGGCTTAAAGAGGCCAAAACATGAGTTGGAATGATGTGTGCCTCAATGTTGGGAACTCTTTGTGTCAAACAAATCTGTCAGTGTGTTTATTTTCCACAAAGGACATTAGTTCTTATTTTTAGACTCTCATTAAACCCAGTAAAGCAGGTGTCTGCATAAACTGAAATTTTGTTGATACGCTTGCTCTGCATACAGATAGAAATTACATTGCCCCTTATTATTGGTAGTGCTTGCCTTAAAAGCAGAATCCTAAAAGTATTTTAATAACTGAATTTTAAAAAAGCTCTTTCGTTTCTCTGTCACTCACTTGGTCAAACCCTGTTGTCACAAATGTAGTTTCAAAGAAAAAGAAATCACTATTTAGCAAACTGTTGGCTTAGTACCAGCCAGTGTGCTATGACTAATCTTAAGCGTTTCAAATCAAGTGATACAATTTGATATTTGGCAATGACCCTGTAGATTATCATATTGCCCAACTTACTTATTTTATGGGTGAGCAATTAATGCCCAGAGCTCTCTCTCACACAGATCTCATAGTGTCAAATGCTGATGTACCCAATTTTGTGAGCCATCTTGACTCACAGGATATAAACATGAAAAACCTGAAAGGTTTTTTAACCCCAATAACCAATAATAGTTATGCTCTGGTGAACACCCCACACCGTTTCCAGCCCATATCATTTTCCAGGCTGTGTAGCAGGCTCCCTGAAGGTAATTTATTCTGGTTCCACAGCTTTGTAGACTCTTTCAGTTATTTAAAAAAAATCACATTTTGGATCCTAAAACCGTGCTATTCACTTAGCTTAAATCTCAAATTTGATTCAAAGTCCTTTTCTTCTTCTCCCCAGCACAAGCTAAACACCTGACTCTTGAAGTTTGAGAGGAAGGTGAAGACAACAGGGTTATTGACCCCTCCCCTCTTCACCCTTCCTCATCCTGTCATCTAATCCTCCTGTGATGTGGAGCCAGGGAGGAGGGAAAGGGAGAAGAAACTGTGTCTTCTGTACCCTGCTTTGATGAGGTTTCCATCCCTTTCCTGTGGTCGTATATCCTTTCCAGCCTAACATGGGCCAGCAATCCCTTGACTGTTGTTGACATCCAAATAATTTCAGATCTCTTTTTTCTCTTCACACTTGATTCCTTGCTGATCTCACCCAGTCTGGTGGCTTTTAGTAACTTCTGTATGTGAAGATCCCAATATCCAACTGCCTAATCATCGTTTCTACTTGGGTGGTCAGTTGGCAGCCCACACTTAACCTGGCCACAAAACGTGCTCCAGGCTTCCCCATCTCAGCCAATAGCAACTTCATCTTTCTAGTTGCTCAAGCCAAAACTTGGAACAAAATCATTCCTTTCTTCCTCTTGAATCCCACATCCAATCTTTCCACAAATTCCATCATCTCTATCTCCAGAATTATATCCGACATCCACATTTGTCTGTTTCCATTGCTGCCCCCCGTCCAAGCCATCATTGGCTCTAGCCCAGATTATTGCAATGCTCTTCGAATGGATCTGCCTGGCTTTCCATAGTCTTTCTTAACACAGCAACCAGAGTGATCCTGTTAAAACCTATATCAGATCGTTTTATGCCTCTGCTCCAAATCTGACAGAAGGTCCCTATTTCATCTAGAACGAAAGCCAGGGGCGTTACAATGGCCTAGCTGGCCTTATATGATTAGCTTCATCCCCTATTCTACTTTGGCCTCCTCTCCTGCTACATTCCTCCTCACTCACTCCACACCAAACACCCTCATTCCCTGCTTATCCTTAACAAACACTCTAGGCACTTTTTAAAAATTGAAGTATAATTTGCATACTATAGAACGTGTAAATCTTAAGTGTACAGTTCATAGGGTTTTGATAGTTATAAATATCCATGTAAATTCCACCCAAATCAAGATCTAGAACATTTTTGTCTCCTCAGAAAGTTTCCTCAGGACCTTTTCCAGTCAATTCCTTCCCATGCCCTTAAGCAACAACTTAAATTTCTGTCATCGCAGATTTCGTTTCACCTGTTCTTAGCCTTAATGTAAACAGAATCAAATAGTATATATTCTTCTGTGTCTGGATTCTTTGATTCAACACAATGGTTTTGAGATTCATTACTGTTGTAGCAGTATTCATAGCTCTTTATTTTTAATTTATGAGTAGTATTCCGTTGTATCCATTGTATGGCTATACCCCAATTTATTTACCCATTCTCCTCTTAGATACAAGGGATGTTTTCCATTTGGGGCTAATATGAATAAAGCCCATATAAATATTAGTACACAGTCTTTGTGTGGACATTTGTTTTTGCTTCTTTTGACTGGAGACCTAAGAGTGGGATTACTGGGTCCTAGGGTAAATGTATGTTTAACTTTATAAGGCAACTCTTGCCTCTTGGCCTTTGCTTTTGCTGTTCCCTTTATCTAGAATGCTCTTCCTTCACTTCCTCAGCTCTTTGCCAAAAGTCACCTTCTCCACAAACTCTACACTAACCGTTCCAACCCTCTCCTCTACCCCACCCTAACACTCTCGCTAGCTCTTGTTTTTCCATAGCACTTTTCCCTTGTAGCATACCATGCAATTATAACTTATTATATTGATCGACTGTTTTCCTTGTTTTCTTTGAAGACAAGGGATTTTTTTGGTCTGTTTTTATTTATTAATGTGTCACCATTGCCTAGCACAGAGATTGATACTTAAGGAGACACTCATATGTGGCACCTGGGTGGTTCAGTTGGTTAAGCGTCTGACTCTTGATTTCGGCTCAGGTTGTGATCTCACGGTTCATGAGTTCGGGCCCGGCATCAGGCCCTGCACTGTCAGTGCAGAGCCTTGCCTGCCTGGGGTTCTCTCTGTCCCTCTCTCTCCGTCCCTCCTCTGCTCGCTCTCTCTCTCTCTCTCTCTCTCCCTCTCTCTCTCTCTCAGAATAAATAAATAAGCGTAAATTTTTTTTTTTAATAATTGTTAAATGGAAGGAAGGGAGGGAGGGAGGAAGGGAGAGAGGAGGGAAGGAAAGAAGGAGTCAGAAACAAGGGGACAATGTCTGAGATGTCTCTCAAAATGCCAGGACATCTCTACTCTATGTGACTTCTAAGGTCTCCGAAGCTGCTGAGACATTGTCAAATTCTTCCCAGTGAATTGCAGCACTCACTCCCGTTCTATCTGAGCTATTCGTGGAAATCCCAACTTTTCTCTTCAACACGTGCAACCTGTTCTCTTGTGCAAAAAGCCTCAATGGCTTCAGGTGGAGTTACTAAAATGTTTCACCCGTCAGGAGATAGTCGACTTCACTTCTGCTTTCTGTGTCTCAATGTATCCATATAGGCTCCCTCCTTATCCCTTCCTGCCCCCCGCCCCCAGCATATACCACCTGTTTGTGAGAGAGGTCTCAGACTTCCTTGCCCTCTCTTATGAGCAGCACCTAACCTCATCTCCACTCTGTCCCCATTTTCTCTGACCCAGTAGGCACTCCTATACTCCACTTCCAGAATTCCTTCAGCTGAATAGATTCATGGCTTGTGTTTCCTTTCGGGGCATTCACTACATGGAAGTAGCTGTTATTTACCATATTACCTGGCAGAAAATTCTAAGAAGCTACATTTCTTTTGCCTTCTCAATATAAGCCCTCACGACAGTACTAGGATTTATTTATTTAGGCTTCTTCTTTTGAGAAAATAAAACAGTGATGGTCATGTGTGGGGAAAGGAGATACATGGGAACTCTGAACCTTAGACTCAATTTTGCCATGAACCTAAAACTTTTCTAAAAAATAAAGTTTATTAATTAAAAAAACGAAGTGATAGCTTTGCCTTGTATATAACAGTGAATTTATGTAAGAATCACTGCCCATTCATTTTCTACTGGTCCAGTAAAGGAAACGTGAACTCATTCAGAATGTAAGCAAATTCTGTCATCATGTAAGTCAATATCTGTTACTATTACAGTTTAACAAAGCGGTTTGTCTCAGAAATCTTAAAATGATTATCAGTGCCCATTTCGGCCAGGGTATAGCCCGGAAAACACAACTCACTTAAAGGATTTAAAACAGAGATACTTAATGCAGGAAGTTGTTTGCACAGGTGGCAAAGGAGCGGAGAAGCCAAATGGAATAGTGGGAGGGAATCCAGAAATTACTAATATCATGGAACCATTGCTATCCTTAGGCTGGAAAGATAAAGAGAAGAAACAAAGTTACTACCAGAGCCCTGATGTCAGGGTCACCAAGCAGAAGCCAGTTTCATGGCAGGCCTGTCAGACAGGAATTAGTTCCATGGAAAATACATAGTTCATCCAGAGATACCCACAAGAAAGAGAGGGACAGAGAGAAATGCCCTGGCATCTTCAATTCTCTCACCCTCCAATCTCCTGCATGGCTTCCTGTTGGCCACCCTGACCCAGAAGCCAGCTGACGCATGAACCTGGGAAACAGCCCACAGGAATCAGCCCAGTCAGGCAGGGGAAGGACAAGGAATAGAGCTGAGGGCAGCAATCAACTCTGGGCCAAAGCTAGAATAAACACATATTGCAGAATTTGGAAAATGTTCAAAAATTTCTGTCAGAGTGGATGATTCCCTATATAGTGCTATTCTGGAACATTTCAAATTGCATGTATCAACATGAAGGAGCTTATGCTTCTTCAAAATGCCAAAAGTCCTGGCATTCTGAGAGAGAGAGAGAGAGAGAGAGAGAGAGAGAGAGAGAAAGAGAGAGAGAGAGAGAAAGAAAGAAAGGGAGGAAGGAAGAAAGACAACCTAGTGATGAAACATTATTAGAATAAATCAATATCCCAGGAGAACTTCCCAGTGGGGGTCTTGTTGGAGTCCATCACACAACAACCCTATTCTTTTGGCCTCTCGTGGCATAGAGATTGGTGGTAATGAGGCAAAAAAAAGGGGGGGGAGGGGAGGTTGGAAGTTTTCGTGTTATTTCTGGCTCTTCCAGTTGCAGCATAGGAAGAAAAAAAAAGAAGGAGTAATGGTTCAAATCTTATCTTGACATTAATCTCAAAGGTTGGTATATTTTTAGACAAATGAAACTAGTCAATAAAATTGGAAGATATGGTTTCCTTTTCATCTTTTTGACACTGTGAAGTTATTTCGAAAATTAAAACAAATTATGTCTGAAAAAAGATTATGACCCTAAAGTCCAAGGAATTCATGTACTTCTTAAGTCTGTAATTTTCTAGGCAGACTGCTATGACAAGACGAACAATTAAGCCATTGTTGTAGAAGGACTTTGATAACTCGGGAGCAGTAAAGAGTGCCCAGGATTTTGAGTTCCAAGACATGGTAGCTGCACATCTTTGGACAAACAACTTGACAACTCTGAGCCTCAGGTTATTTGAAATAAAACCATCACAGGCGTGGTATCACGCCACAGGGTCATTGTAACAACCTAACAAAGCCGAGTCTGTGATCGTTACTGCACAAATGTTAGCTATTGTTGTTTTCCTTTTTATTTCAGGGACCCAGGAATGAGCCTTCCTTTTCGCAGATGAAAATACATGGGCACAAACATTATGTAGTCAGAAGCAACCTAAAATAGCCACTGTATAATTAACCCAGTCTTCAGAAGAGAAAACAAGTACAGGATGAGGCAAGGAAACACACAGACGATTTTCGATCCCTCTCCAGTTGCAGCAGCTGAAGGAAGACCCTCAAAGCCACTTAGGCACCCAGCTGTGCTACTGAATCTTTACAGCCCTCAATATTCCAGATGCGTACTGCTCACCCATGGTTGGTAAGCCACTGAGCAAGCAAACTGATGATTTTCCATAAAAACAGTGGGCCAAATCACCATCAGAAGAAACAAAGGCTACCTGGACATTTTTTTATCTGAAAATGATTGCCAGAAGGGATGGGGAAAAATTAGTTTTGTAAGTCCAAGTTTCTTGTAGTAGTTCTCTTATCTAAGTACCTGCTGGGAAGCAGCTTGTTGTAACCAAATCACCAAGCTCTGGTTTCCCCTTCAGGGCTGTGTCTTCCTCTCTAAGTCAGAACCTGAGTATGATCTATTATAGCCCACTCACTCTCCTTCTCAAATGACACTTTTCCTTCATGAACCACTTTCCCTTGTTTTCATAGAGTGACTACCTCCATTTTGGTTCCTTGGAGGAAGTTGGCAAAGAGTTCATCGTGCGAGGAGTATTTAAAGACCTAGAGTTGCATGTACTCTGCTAGGCACTTGGGTATACATTAAGGAATAAATGAAGTGCTCTGTCCTTGTAAGGGAGATGAACAACAAATAAAAAATGTAATAAAGAGGCAAATTATATCATGTGTTAAGGACAACTGTTATAGATTTTAAAATGAACTGTGGGGGCACCTGGATTGCACTGCTGGTTACACACCTGACTTCAGCTCAGGTCATGATTTCACAGTCTGTGGCTTCGAGCTCTGCATCCGGCTTGCTGCTGTCAGTGCAGAGCTTGCTACAGATCCTCTGTCTCCCTCTCTGTGTCGCTCTCCTGCTTGTGCACTCTCTCTCTCTCAAAAAAAAAAAAAAACAAAAAACAACCCAACAACAACAACAAAAAACCGTGGAACAGAGTCAGCAGGATTACAACTGCTGAGTCGGGGTTGGGGAGAGGAGTAGAAAGCTCTCTTCTGTCTGTTCAACAGTCGTTATTCAGAACAGTGAAGGCTCTGTGAAGACATTCATCCTTTCCTCTGGAACAGGGTTTCGTACTGGCAAGGAATAGCTTTGTTCCCTTCCCATTTAAGCAAGCAAGTCATGGAATTTTGCAAAGTCCTTTTGACTTTTTTAATTTCCAGATCTGATTTTGTGGAAGGACATATTAGGATACCCTGGTATCCTAATTATCTATGTCCGTTATATTTCATTAGAACTAATTTGGCTTCTCTATCTCTAAGTACTCAATCTTTCCATCTTCCCTTCACGAACAGAATAATTACTGGTTCGTGTCCTTTGACGTCAGAACAGTACAACCACTGTCAGACTTCTAGAAGTTCAACCCTAGAGCTTTCATTTGACTCCCTGGACCTCATGTGAACTTCCACAGGCACAAGACTATCCTAATAAAAGACATACTCACTCTGGGCGAAGTAGTGAAGCAAATGAAGGCTGGGAGGGAGCCCTGCACAGCTCATTTCCGAGACTCTCAACTCATTTATTACCACACTTCCCTTCCTCTCTTCCCTTCCAATGTACAGTGTTCTGATGATGGCCCTGACTTGTGCATATCTCCACTACTCAAAGCTTACCCCCTGTGTGGCATTACCTTGAAGACTTTCCACATAAAAGATAAACCAGTTGGTTGGGAATGAATTAGTTGACACACAGTTACTTAATCCAAGTAAAGTGATTTTTTAAGTTTATTTATTTATTTTAGAGACAGAAAGAGAGAGCAGAGAAGGGGCAGAGAGAGAGAATCCTAAGCAGGCTCAGCACTGTCAGTGCAGAGCCCAATATGAGGCTCACACTCATGAACCATGAGATCATGACCTGAGCTGAAATCAGGGGTCAGACACTTAACCGATTGAGTCACCCAGCACCCAGTAAAGTGATTTTTTTAAAGGGGGAGGACAGCTTCTGGCTTCATCTTAGTCAGTGTTGTATCTACAGAGCTCAATACATGTTAGTACTCACCATATGTTTGATGAATCAATGAATGAACAACATTAATACAGGACAATGTAATCTGACAGAAAAAAAAACCAACAACGTGAATTTTGTTCAAGTGGTTGAAATTGAAACCGTATTTCTTCTATAACCTTCTGCTTTATACCCTCTTCATGAATACTTTCATCTCACAGTGTTTCATGTGTGTCTGCCTGTCTCTCCCACTGGACTCTGAGCTCTCTGAGAGACTCTGTGTGTTTAGCTGTGTTATCTCCTGTCACTAACGTCCAGGGTGGGAGAACACTTGTTTCCCCACTTATTTTCCCCACTTGCCAGAGAGGAATGTCTACTCCCCTCCTCTGAAGAGAAAAACATGGAGGAACTGATGCTGGATGGGCTGAGGCTTGAGAGGGAGGGCCTCAGGTTCATCACCAAGACAGTTCTTGGCTTTGTGCTAGGAAGAATTCAAGAGCAAGCCATTTAGAAAATGGGACAAAGATTTATTGAGTATAGAAGTAAGGAAGGAGCTACTCCATAGACAAAGTAGCAGTCTCTCCTCCCAGATAAAGGGTTTTATAAATTCTTGTAAAAATTGGCCAACCATACAGGGAGGGGCTTACTGTATCTTTGGGTTTATCACTTACATTGGGCGGTTAGTTTTTCCATTGTCTTAGGGTTGTGCAATTACCCACAGGGAGCAATTTTAAGCATGTCCAGGCTTTACGACTTTTACTGTGGGAGGAAGTAGGGTCTTGTGGTCTTCCATGAGTCAGATCTTGTGCCTCTTTTTATGACCTGATGACTTTTAGGTTAAGGGTCACCCTAAGACCAAAATGACTTTCCTTTGGTCACCTTGTCTCCCCAGCCTTCCTTCCCTCCTGCTTCAGAACTTCTAGTATCTCTCTAAGCCTTCTTTCCCTCCTCTCTGGATGCTTACTTCATTGTGAAATGTAGGAGAGGAAATCAGACAGACCCATCCACGTCCCCTTTCGAGCCAGCCTGCTCTTCCAGGAACTGGGTGGGTAAGTCAGCCTCGCTCAGGAATAAAGTCTTAGATGGCTTACTGCAGATGCCATTTCTAAACCACAGTGTATAGTCAGCCTCACCAGAAAACCAGTTTTGCATCTATCTTCGATTCCCACATATATGGCTAAATCAGCTCTGAATGCCACTGTTAAGCAAGGGCCTGATACACGCTCAAAAATGAGTAAGCTTAATGAAAGGATATTGGCAGGGATTTTGTGATGCTTGAATAGAAATGTGAAGAATGACCCAGATAAGCAGAAGGCAATTCTAACGCTCAGGAAAATGGGGAGTCAGCTCTCACTCAAAAGTCCAGGAGTCATTAATTTATTTAGAACTCTGAGGAATAGGGATCAGGCTAGGCGGAGTGGAAAAATGTCTAAACTTGACTCTGTGTTTCCTTGTCTCCACTCTGGTCTGGGGCAGTTCCCAGCAATACCTGATATCTGTAGCCCTAGAAATGTCCTTCTTGAAGGGTGATATGTGGGATTCTGCCTGAACAAGATAGTCTTTAGAAAAAATAAAAAGTGAAAAAGGAAGAAAATAGAGCATTATGGTCAAGAGTATGGGCTCTGCAGAAAACTGCTTGGGTTCAAATCCCAGTAAAGCTGCTGCTCATTATGACCTTAGCAAGTTTTTTGAGCACTCCAGGCCTCAGTGCCATCATTCCAGAAAATAAAGACACGTCATAGAATAGTTATGTGGATTAATCGAAATAATCTATATAAAATATTTAGTACACATTACATTTAATGTAATAAATACATAGGTGCCTAATGAATGCTGGCTTCCTTGTAAACTTTTGACAATTTTATTACCTCCTTGCTCTTAAGAGATTTGCAATGAATATATATATGCTTGTGGGTCTGAAATACCCTGCACTGAAGAAACACATGAACTCTGTTCAGCACAGGACTTCCTAAATCTATTTCACCATGAACTCTTTTTTGGTAGGTTTTAAAGCTATTCTAAACATCCATGCAAAACTTTAGGCAATATTGCCATTAGACTGTGAATATAACTGATGGACACACACACCCCTACTGACCATCAAACCCTAACAAAAAGGAGATGTAATTCATAAATACCCACCCATTTGGCCAGTGACTCATTTCTGAAGCTGAACAGTTTAGCTTCCCTTCACCATCTGCCTTTTCATGACCAGTGCTGTGCACGGACCTTAGTTAATTGAACATGCAAAGTACCACCCGCAGGCAGTGATCTCAGTATATATTTTGACTCATCATCCAACGAAATCAGAGATGAAAGCAACATCTAATGGCTTAGAATACATAAATAGCCATTTCCATTCACTTTTGATTACCCTGCAGAGGAATCCGGTCACAGATGAGCTCAGTAAATTCACAATATGTTATCCTCAATAGCCAAGCTGAGCGAAATCACCTAATTTGTTAGCACATTAATCCTCTAAAAGTGTGCCAACCCTAATCCTTTTATGGCTTCAGATTGCTTAATGGTAAAGCTAAGAGGACCCCCAGGGATGCCCAGGTGTGACCTTCAGTTAGTCAAGTGCAGACAGTCTCCTGGTAACATGGATACAAGTTGTGCTGCCTCAATCCCTGGATTATGCTGGTGTGGCAGGTGCTCCAAACTCCTGTTGGCATGATGGGTCTTTCTCCAAGTCATCTTGGAAAAACGTCCTGTCTTTTGACAGCTACTATGACATCGTGCTTACTTCTGAATCCCCAGTGATAGGCATAATACCAGGCACATAGAGGTCGCTTGACGTGTATCTATTAAACAAAAGATAAGATAATTGATTGGCAGTTACCCTCAGCAAAGAAGAAAGAGAAAAAGAGAGAGAGAGAGAAATGGAAAAAGGATTTTTTAAACTTCTCAATCTGAAGGTCGAGGTGAAGACTCTCTTTGCTTGATTCTATCTGTGAGGAATAGTTCTGAAATGCTGATAACTTCAGAGTACAACTGGTAGAATAATGTAACAATCGAAAAGCACAGACTCCACGCCATGCTATATGGGGTTTAATCTTGGATCTGTCTCTTAGTAGAGGCGAGTTAGTTAGCCTCTCTGTGCCTTAGTTACTAAACTATGAGACAGGGATAATAATAAGGATTGTCATGAATACATAGATTTTATATATCTATATCTATCTATCTATCTCTGTATTTATATCTATCTATCTATCTATCTATCTATCCATCCATCCATCTGTATATCTGGTACAGAGCGAACACTATGTAAACTTGGGCCATTACTATGTGAAGGACAAGGAACAGAGAAGTAACAAGTTTATGAACACTTGTTCCCATGTAAATTGCCCTCTCTTCATGCTCTGTTCCCTTTTCTGCATCTCTTAGTACCCACTTCTCACAAGGCTGATACAACATGTGGGTCCAAAAGCCCGGCAGGGAATAGTATATATTTGTTTGGCCTTGCCCTCTACTTAGATCTCTCTAGAACCTAGTTGAAGTGATGTGTGGTCAAGGACACCATTAACCACGTGGCAGACTTGTGCACTTCGGGCTTCCCTTTTCTTTACCTTTGGCATTTCTCACTCATACCTTCCACCATCCAGATCTCATGATAAATTCTAGCCATGCAAAACCCCCACAACTGTACCAACGAAGCTATATTCACATCCTAGCTTGGATATCAAGTTAGTATAACACAAATTCTATAATTAAAGGATGATTATTACTGGCTGACCAGTGGTCATCTCAGGGAATCAATCATGCTTCATAGCAGCCTTCCTTTCTCCTGATGCAAATGTGTCTTAAAAAAAATTTTTTTTGGGGCGCCTGGGTGGCGCAGTCGGTTAAGCGTCCGACTTCAGCCAGGTCACGATCTCGCGGTCTGTGAGTTCGAGCCCCGCGTCAGGCTCTGGGCTGATGGCTCGGAGCCTGGAGCCTGTTTCCGATTCTGTGTCTCCCTCTCTCTCTGCCCCTCCCCCGTTCATGCTCTGTCTCTCTCTGTCCCAAAAGTAAATTAAAAAAAAAAAAAGTTGAAAAAAAAAATTAAAAAAAAAAAAATTTTTTTTAATGATGATTTTTTCTTGAGGGAGAGAGAGACGAAGTGTGAGTGGGGGGAGGGGCAGAGAGCGAGGGAGACACAGAATCCGAAGCAGGCTCCAGGCTCTGAGCTGTCAGCACAGAGCCCAACACAGGGCTTGAACACATGAGCTGTGAAATCACGACCTGAGTCAAAGTCAGATGCTTAACAGACTGAGCCACCCAGGCACCCCGAAAATGTCTTTTTAAAAATCAACCTAATTGAGAAATAAATGATATATAATAAAATGCTCCCATTTTAAAATATTTAATTTAACGAGATTGGACAAATATATTCACCTGCACAACTGTCTTTAATACATTTCCATCACCCCTAAAAGTTCCCTTTCGCCCCTTCGTAGTAATTGATCTCCACCCCAGTCCCAGGCAACAACTCATCTGCCACTACAGATGAGTTTTGCCATTGCAAGAATTTTCTATAAATTCACTCTGTGTATTTTCTCATCTGCAACGTGTTTATTTTTATTTATTTTTATTTTTTTAACATGAAATTTATTGTCAAATTGGTTTCTATACAACACCCAGTGCTCATCCCAATAGGCACCCTCCTCAATGTCCATCACCCACCCTCCTCTTCCTCCCACCCCCCCCCCCCCCATCAACCCCCAGTTTATTCTGTTTTTAAGAGTCTCTTATGGTTTGGCTCCCTCTCTCTCTTTTTTTTTTCTCCTTTCCCTCCCCCATGGTCTTCTGTTAAGTTCTCAGGATCCACATAAGATGAAAACATATGGTATCTTTCTCTGTATGACTTATTTCACTTAGCATAACACTCTTCAGTTCCATCCACGTTGCTACAAAAGGCCATATTTCATTCTTTCTCATTGCCAAGTAGTATTCCATTGTGTATATAAACCACAATTTCTTTGTCCATTTATCAGTTGGATATTTAGGCTCTCTTGCACTGTTGCTGGGAATGCAAACTGGTGCAGCCACTCTGGAAAACAGCGTGGAGTTTCCTCAAAAAATTACAAATAGATCTCCCCTATGACCCAGCAATAACACTGCTAGGAATTTACCCAAGGGATACATGAGTGCTGATGCATAGGGGCACTTGTATGCCAATGTTTATAGCAGCACTTTCAACAACAGCCAAATTATGGAAAGAGCCTAAATGTCCATCAACTGATGAATGCAACATGTTTTAAGGGTTACCCATGTTGTTACATGTTTCAATGGTTTTTTGTTTTGTTTTTTGCTAAGTAATATTCTGTGTGTGGTTAGACTATAATTTTTTTATTCATTTATTTGTTGATGGACATTTAAATTGTTTTCAGTTTTTGACTATTATGCATAAAGCTTCTATGAACATTCATGGACAGCTTGTCATGTGGACATATGCTTTTATTTCTCTAAGTAGATTCCTAGGCATGATTGCTAGTCCTATAGGAATTTTGTGTTGATCTTTGTAAGAATCTGCCAGACTTTTTTCCAAAATGTTTTACCATTTTATAGTCCCATAAGTAATTTATAAGAGTTCCAGTTATTCTACATTCTTGCCAATATTTGCCCTTGCCAATCTTTCTAATGTTAGTAATTTTAGTGGGTGTGTGATTGTATCTCATTGTATTTTCAGTCCCTGATGATTAGTGATGTTGAGCATCTTCTCATGTGCTTATTGGCAATTCGTATGTCTTATTTGCTGGAATATCTGTTCAAATCTTTTGCCTATATTAAGCTTGGCTTTATCTTATTAAATTCTGAGAGTTCTTTATATGTTCAGGATACAAGTTCTTTGTCAGATACATGTTTTAAAAATATTTTCTCCTAAGTTTGACTTTTCATTTCCTTAATGGTATCTCAGGAAGAGCTGAACATCTTAATTAAGATAAAGTTCAATTTTTCAAATTTTTCTTCATATTTCTTCATATTTCATATTTTGTGTTTCTAAGAAATCTGTGCCAGCACGAGGTCAAAAAGATTATCTCATGTTTTCCTGAAAAAAAATGTCATAGTTTGGCCTCTACATTTAGGTCTATGAGCCATTTCAAATTACTGCAGGAGAATGAGGTGAAGTCATGGATGTTTGAATTACTTTTTTTCTAAATGAATACCCAGTTTCTTGTAATGTCTTAGTCTGGCTTTGTCATCAGAATAAGGCTGGCCTCATAAAATGAATTAAGAAGCATTTCTTTCTCTACTGCTTTCAAAAAAGTTTGTGTAGACTTTGTATTATTTCTTCCCTAAGTGTTTAATGGAATTCACCAATGAAGTAATCAAGAAATCTATAGTTTTCTTTGTAGGACATCTTTTAACATTAAATGCAATGTCTTCTATTGATACAAGCTATTTAAGTGTTCTGCTTTTACGTATGTTAGTCTTGGTAAATTGTGCTATTCAAGAAATGCTTGTTTCATCCAAGTTGTCAATTTTTTAGAACAAATTATACATAATACTTCCTTATGTTCCTTTTAATTTATAGTGATAAATACTGTTTTATTCTTGATATTTGTATGTTATGTCTTTTTTTTTAAATCAGCCTGGCTACAAGCTTATCAATTTTATTCATCTTTTCAAAGAATCAGCTTTTGGTTTTATTGATTTTCTGTTAGTCTACTTTCTTTTTAATTACTTTCTGTTTTTACCTTTATTATTTTCATTTGTTTATGTTAGGAGTTTATTTCCTCTGTGGTCTTCAATACCATCTTCTTTTTTTTTTTTTAATATTTATTTTTGAGATAGAGTGAGTGAGTGAGCAGAGACAGAGGGAGACACAGCATCCGAAGCAGGTTCCAGGCCCTGAGCTGTCAGCACATAGCCCGACGGGAGGCTCAAACTCACGAGCCCCTGAGATCATGACTTGAGCCGAAGTTAGAAGCTTAACCCACGGAGACACCCAGGAGCCCCATCAATAGCATCTTCTTAAAGTGGGAACCTTGATAATGTTCTTGTTTATCCTGATAGTAATTCCGTGTTCTGAGTCTAGTGGAGTCACTCTTTCTTTTAATTTGTTTTTTCTTGGTAATTTCTCATTCTTTTACTTCTAATCTGGGTTTTGATATTTAAGGTGGGTTTCTCATAGGTATCATAGAATTGAGTATTGCTTTTTTTAATCCAATTTGACTGGCCTGGTCTTTTATTTAGTGCCTTTAGTCAATCTACATTTCATGAATTCTTTATATGGTTGGGTTTAAATCCACAATATTACAATGTGCTGTTTATGTATGTCTGAATAAACCTTTTTCTTACCTCAGTTTCTGAAAGATATTTTTGCTTAATATAGAATTCTATTTTTGTTTCTTTTTTTCAGTAGCTCATATCTGTTTTTCCAGTATGTATTGGCTTGTATTGTTTCTCAAAAGAAATTTGACATCTTTATCTGTGTTCTTTTTTTGCATTATAGGATAATTCTCTTTTCCTTTAGCTGTTTTAGGATCTTCTCTGTATCACTGATTTTCAGCAATTTGATTAAGTGATGCCTTGGTGGGGTTTTTTAATGTTTATCTGACTACTAATTTTGATTAGGATTTGCTGAGTTTCTTGGATTTATGAGTTTGTGGGTTTTATCAAATTTAGAAATGTTTTCCCTTTATTTCATCAAATACTTATTCTAGCACCTTCCTTCCTTCATGGATTCCAGTTATATGTATGTAGAGTACTTGACATCATTGCAAAGATTGCTGAGGCTGTATTCAATTATTTCAGTCCTTTTTCTTTCTGTTTCCATTTGGATAGTTTCTATTCCTACATCTTTAGCTTCACTAATCTTTTCTTCTACAACATCCAGTCTTTTGTTATCTTTATCCTGTAACATGTTTATTGTAGACATTGATTTCTCATTCGTGGAGTCCCATTTGTTTCCTTTTAGACATTTTTTTATTTCTCTCCTCACTAATTTCATGGTTTTCTTTAATTCCTTTAGCACATTTATTTAGAGCAATTTTAAAGCGATTATATGTTAATTCCATCATCATTTCTAGGTTTTTACCACTGACTTATTTTTTTTCCTGGTTATGCCTCATGTTTTCTTGTTTGTTTACATGTCTAATAATTTTTTAAGTCTATTTCTTTATTTTGAGAGAGAGAAAGTATATGAGCAGGGGAAGGGCAGACAGAGAGGAAGAGAGGGAGAATCCCAAGCAGGCCCTGTGGTGTCAGGGCAAGCCCAATGCGCAGGGATAGATCTCACCAACTGTGAGATCATGACATGAGCAGAAATGAAGAGTCAAATGCTTAACCAACCGAGCCACCCAGGCGTCCCCATGTCTAGTAATATTTATTGTATGCTGGGAACCTTGACTTGTTACAATCTGCATGCCTGGATTTTGTCATCTTCCATGAAAGTGTGTTTGTTTTGGCAAGCGATCAAAGGTGAGCATGATCATTTTGAAGTTTGTTTTTAAGGTTTTAGGGATGTCTAGAGTAGCCTTTACTCTAGAGTTAGTCTAGCCCCACTACTGATGTGTGAACCTTCTGGGGTCCTTATTTAATATTAAATGAAGCCTCACTACTTTGACTACTTGCAATAGTTTTTAGTCAAGTATGATCTCTGAAAATTATTGATTTTACAGCTCCCTAGTGGTTCGTTGCTTGGCTGGGAGGAGTTTTCATGCTCTGCATAGATTAGTATTTAATAATAGACTCCAGTGGACCTCTATGCAAGTTTCTGGTCTTTGTTCTCTGCTTTCTACTCTCCAATTCACTGACCTACAAATGCCAACCACTTTAGCCTCCTCAGCTTCTGGTTTCTGGGTCCTCCACGCAACGAGACCACTGAGCTCTACTCGGCTGTCCCTCTACAATTCTCCATCCAGAAAGTACAGAAAACTGGAATAATTGAAAGAGTGACTTCACAATGCCTTTTTACCTTCTCTCAAGGATTACAGGCTGGCATTGTCTGTTGTCCAAAGTCTGAAGACAGTTTATTGTATTTCTGTCCAATTTTCTAGTGTTTTTGGTGGAAGATAAAATCCAATCTCAGTTACTCCATCATATTTAGAGGTGGAAGTCAAACATTTTGTTTTAATTGCTGTTACACTGCAGACAAAATGCTTTTCTGATTTAAGTAAAAATCACATTAATCTACAAAAGACTTAACCTTCCCCCTCCAAAGACTACAGTAATCCCTTTCCATCATTAAACAGATTTAAGGAAAAGCCAAGCATAAATGGTCAAAGAAATCCTGCTTTGGTCGAGTTGGCAGCATTTCCATTTAAAAGGCTATGTGTCCTTTTCCCTCAGCAACACTCCCTGACTCACCGCTGTTCCTCAGCCACGTTCTTGGTTCTGGATTCCCCATGAAGTACCTCATGCTCCTCATTCATTCCAAAATGTCTCTCAACAGAATTTCCTGCCCAATTAGCCATCTGTTCAGAGTCCAACTCCCCATTCAGGGACCATATTTGTGGGCCACACTTCGGTGGTGGTGGGAGACTAGCTCAAGGTTTATTGCTTTTGACCAAGGTAACATCTGTTCTTTTTAGCAGATACCTTCTGGAGACAACAGTTCTGCCTTTGTTGTTTAACCCAAAAGAGTACATCTAATCAATCCAGGTAAGAACAAAGGCCTCTTGGCCAGTCATTGGGAGTGAACATCTTAATTAGATCAAGTCTTTAAGTAATCTCCAGGTTGATAGTTAATAAAACTGAGACCTTTTAATAATATTAAATCAAATTTTATCTCTTGACTTCCAGTCTCCAGAAGAGCAATAGAAGGAAGCATTCAAAACAATTCCTACTTAATTGACTTCCATGGGATAATATACCTGACAAGTTTTTATAGGTTAGTTTGTTGTTGTTCTTGTTATTTTATTTTGTTTAATTTTTAATTAATGCATTTCACTATTTTAAGTAATTTGTTAAATAGGGTATCTGCAGTAATTTGCTTATTAATTCAGAAACATTTCGTGCTTATCATGTGTCATGCCCTGTGTTAGCCATTCCCTAGGTATGAGTGATATGGTTACCAGTCTCAAGGAGCTCACAGTCTCCTGGAGGAGCAGGAGACTAGATCATTATAATATAGATACAATATAGATCATTATAATATAATATTGTCGGAGACTTGCTCAGAGTACTATAGGAACACAGAAGAGGGAATAATCTTCATGCCATAGGAAAAACTACCCAGAGAAGGTACCATTTCAGTAGTAGATTATGGTCAATATAACTGAGTGTCTCAGGATTGAGAGTTTTGAACTAGAGACATCGTAGAAATACAGGGAGCACAAAGTTAAACACTACAAAGCAAAATAGCTTTTTCCGGGACTGCTGATTTAAGGCTGAGCAAAGATACCCGCATGGTCAGTGCAAAGATGGAAGGAGAGAAAGCAAGAGAACAGGTCTGATGCAGCTAATTGCATGAAGACAGAAGCTAGAACTCTGTTCAAAGGCTGGGTAATGACAGCAAATAAAGGAGAAATGTACTTGACTAACAAGCATGTTCTTCTTAGGAGCCATGAACCTCTCCATCTCTGAAAATTCTTACCACATTTTTGGATGTGTGCGCATATACATTTTTCTGGGAAGAAGTTTTTTAGATTTGATCAGGTTATCAATTTGGATCAAGATCACATAACCACTACATGCTATGAACCACTGCTGTACAAGTAAATCATCATGTTGTGGCAATAAGTTACAAAGCCAAAACCTCAAGTTACCTGTGTGACCTTAACTACATCCCTTTATCTCTCTACACCTAAGTTCACCTTGTGGAATTGTTGTGAAAGTCCAAGAGGCTAATAAAACATGAAGTGCTACGCTATTGCCATCTATAAAGATAAAAACTAACTTCAATAAATACAAATTTACCAATAAATTAATGTTAGAAGTTCCTCATTGCTCTTTTAAATATGGCATATGCAGGGGCACCTTGCTGGCTCAGTTAATGGAGCATCGAACTCTTGATGTCAGGGTTGTACGTTTGAGCCCCATGCTGGGTGTGGAGATTGCTTAAAGGTAAAACATTTAAATAAAAAAACATAAATAAACAAGTTAATAAATAAATGAAATGAGGCAAATCCGATTTAGAGGTTAATTCCTATTTATATGTGAATGTGTGTCAATTTTTAAAAATTTTTCAACGTGGGGGCACCTGGGTGACTCAGTTGGTTAAGCCTCTAACTCTTGATTTCGGTTCAGGTCATGATCTCATGGTTCGTGGGTTTGAGCCCCATGTCAGCCTCATGCTGACAGTGAGGAGCCTGCTTGGGATTCTCTCTCTCTCTCTGTCTCTCTCTCTCAAAATAAATAAAAAACTTAAAACATTTTTTTTCTAGTGTGAAAGTTTTCAAACATATGAAAAGAAGAGAAAAAAGTATAAAACCTCCCATGTACCCATTTCTGTAATTATATAGCCAATGTTGTTTCATCTATACTCCCATCTCTTCCTCCTTCCCTCACTGGATTATTTGGAAGTAAATCTAATACTTCATAATATTTTATCTGTATTTACTTTAGCACATTGTTAAAGAATAAGGACTGTCTTTTTTAAAAAACAAAATGATATCATTTTTAACCTAGCAATAATGTCATTATCATACCCCAAAATTACAGTTAATCTTCCGTATCATCAAAGGTTCAAATTTCCCCGGTTATCTTCCTGAGTCGGGGTCCAAACAAGGTCCCCCTGAGCCTTTGGTTGATAGGACTCCAGAGGTTCACCCCATACTGACCTTCCCTGATCTTCCCAGCACCCCCAGAGCCCTGGATGCCCTTCCCCTGAACTCCAGAGCTAGAGCTGATCAGGCCAGCTTCAGGTGGATCGGAAAGTTATTTTTGTTGCCATAATCCTTATCAACCAGGGGCTAGTCAGATTTTTCTTTGGGCTTCTGCTTTGATTTCCCTGATAAGCCAGTGACCGTTTGTCGACTGCTTTCATGAGTAACTGTGGTGGCTTTAAAACGTGGCTACTAATTCTTTGACACGGCTTCTGTTGAGAAATGATGCCCATGCCCACTGGAATCTGGGTGAGTTTTGACTTCTTTGACTAATAAAGTACAGCAGAAGTGACACAATATGACTTGCACACTGGATCATAAATGGCCAGGGAGCTCCCATTGGTTTTGCTGGACTGGTCCACCATGCTGTTAGGAAACTCATACTACATGGGGACTGCGTGTGGGCATTCTAGTTGACAGTCCTGGTTGAACCCAGTCTGTACCACCCCACCAAGCACCAAACCCACAGTTGAAGAAGTTTCTAGGTGATTCCAGTCCCTATTCATTTGAGTCACTCCAGGTGGTTGAGTGTTCCCAGTTGAGACGCTGAGGTAAGGGACAAACATCCCCACTTAAGTTTTATTAGAGAATAGCCTGTCTGAAATCCTGATCCACAGAACCATTAGCGTAACAAATGGTTTATGTTGTATGCCACTAAATTTTGTGCTGGTTTCTTACTAATAACCACAGTAATAACCACCCTAGTTCTTGTCATGCCTGTTTCCTTTAGAGAGCTAAATCCTCTCAAACTCTTGTCTCTGTGCAATACACTGAGTGCCCGTGATTTGAAAGGCCAGCTAGAGAAACAGAGAGATCTTATGATTCCCTATAAAGAATTCAATGGAATTGCTATTGTTAATAAAGTGACTCATTCTGACCCCAGGCTATGCCCATCATCACTAAGTCCCGAGTGACTTGCTCCAATTTTTCTGGAAAATAAACCTTTATTTTTTTAAGTTTTTTTTTTAATGTTTATTTATTTTTTTTGAGACAGAGAGAGACAGAGCATGAACGGGGGAGGGTCAGAGAGAGAGGGACACACAGAATCTGAAACAGGCTCCAGGCTCTGAGCTGTCAGCACAGAGCCTGACGCGGGGCTCGAACTCACGGACCGCAAGATCATGACCTGAGCCGAAGTCGGACGCTTAACCGACTGAGCCACCCAGGTGCCCCTGGAAGATAAACCTTTAGATGCCTGGGTTTATGATGGTGGGAGAAGGGTTCGAATAGTCTAAATTTCAATCAATCTTCATTAAGCTGTCCTCGCCCTGCCTCCAATTCCCCAGTCTTTGCTGGGTCCTGCGGAGTGAAGCCTCATTGTGGCATCCTTTCTGCAGACACTTATGTTTCAGCTGTTTTCACTTGGCTAAGTTGGCGTCCACCAGGTTTCTCCCTTCAACGGTATCTGTTGGCATATCATACCTGCTGTGGTTTCCTATCCCCTTTACTCCATCCTTGCATATTTGTATCCTATTTTATTCATTCTCGGGCTTCTGATATCCTGGCCAGGGAGAGTGGCTGGAGAGCTAGCTGGTCTTATTTTCTGAATGTGGACTTGCACCCATTCCCTGCTTTCTCGTCTGCCTCTCACCTTAGCCACACATGATGCCTGATACTGCTGATTTCTGAACTCAAGCTTTCTTTTGTTGGCTACACCCTTCAAACAATCTTATTTTCAGCTCCGTGCCTCATTCCCAACTTCCACAGGACCTGACACCTCCAAGTTCTGAGCCTCGTAAGCTCTCTGTGGGGTGGGCTGTCTCACTGCAGGGAAGTCTCTTCTTTTGCAGACTCCACTTTTGTGAAGTTCTATCCGGCTTTCATAAAGATCTTAATTTTAACAGGTGAAAAATTAGGAACATTTGAACACTGATAATACTACTAAGAGATTATAACTGAAAAAATTTTTTAATGTTTTTATTTATTTTTGAGACAGAGAGAGAGACAGAGCATGAGCAGGGGAGGGGCAGAGAGAGGGAGACACAGACTCCGAAGCAGGCTCCAGGCTCTGAGCGGTCAGCACAGAGCCCCACGCGGGGCTTGAACTCACAGACTGAGATCATGACCTGAGCGGAAGTCGTACGCTTAAGGGACTGAGCCACCCAGGCGCCCCAAGAAATTACAACTTTTAAGTGATAATGGGATTAAGAGGTATGTTTTCAGACCCTTTTTCATTTAGATATACATACTATTCACGAGTGAAATTATATGATGATTAGGATTTGCTTCAAGATAAATGGCGGAAATTGGGTATATAGATATAGATGAAATAAGATTCACCTTAAACTTGAGTGAAACAGCTGGTCTCCTTTCCTTCTCCATGTAGTCTCAGACTTTCCTTTCCAGGTGGTCTCTTTAGCAGTGTAACTGGCCTTCTTGCATGAAAGATTCCCCAAGAACCCAACACTGGAAATGGCCAGACCTTCTTTTTTCTTTTTTTTTTTTTTTTTTTTTTTTTTTTTTTTTTTTATTTACTTTTGGGACAGAGAGAGACAGAGCATGAACGGGGGAGGGACAGAGAGAGAGGGAGACACAGAATCGGAAACAGGCTCCAGGCTCTGAGCCATCAGCCCAGAGCCTGACGCGGGGCTCGAACTCACGGACCGCGAGATCGTGACCTGGCTGAAGTCGGACGCTTAACCGACTGCGCCACCCAGGCGCCCCCAGACCTTCTTATAGCTTAGGCCCAGAACTGGCACAGAATCACTTCCTTTGCATTATATTGGTTAAAAGAAGACACAGGGCCATCCCAGATTCAGTGTAGGAGGGAACTACACGAGGGTGTGATTACTGGAAGGTGTGATTGGCGGGCTACGTTTTGGAGACAGCTATCACACCCACATATTAATGGAAACTTTACAATTTTAAAGTTAACATGTCTTCTCTTCTTCAAAGGAGGATGCAGTGGACCAGCTACTTGCAGTCAGTAGAGAGATCATGATCCTTCTTTCCTCCTACTGAGGATTTGTCCTCTTCTGTGGCTTGCCTGTGTTTCTGACCCAACTAGCATCAAAGCAGGGACATGCGAGGGGAGTTAGCAGAGTGGGAGTTCTTAATGATACTATTATAAGATGGCCTCACTCTCTGGTTTTGGCAAATGTTTAGAGCTGATGCCTTGTGATGGGACAGGTGGCACTGGTACCTTCTTTTGAGATCTTCCTCCATGCCACTGGGAACTTTTTATTGGACTTCCCATGACTTGGACGAGATACTTTCCTATGGCTCACTGTGTGGCCTTAAAGCCCAGGTTTTCCTCTTGACTATTCAATGAAGATTTTTTTTTCCAGTTTATTTATTTATTTTCAGAGAGAGAGAGAGAAAGAGAGAGATGGAGGAAAAGAGAGAGGGAGAGACAGAATACCAAGCAGGCTCCTCCCTGTCAGTGCAGAGCCTGACATGGGGCTCCAACTCATGAACTGTGAGATCATGACCTGAGCTGAACCCAAGAGTCAGATGCTTAACCGACTTAGTCACCCCAGTGCCCTATTCAGTGAAGATTCCTTGCTGGACTCTCCTCACTGCTCATCTCCTACCCACCCAAAGCAGCAATCTTGGGCGAAATTTGGAATAACTCCAAGCCGGCTGAATCACATTTCCCACATTTGGAAAAACTACTCAGACGTCCTTGACCCAATAATCTCTAGGAATGGAAATTAATCTTGATATGGCAACATTTCCTTTGTTAGGGCCATCAGAGAAGCTAGTCAAGCCAGCCATATCTAGTAGATGTGCGATATTCCAGGGAGAAGTCAGACACCAGTCCATTCTGTCCACACAGTGGCAGGAAACATATCAAGTTCTTCAAGTGAACTCATTGAAGATCCCCTTTTTGAAGGGCTACACCCCACAAATACTTCCTTCTGAGAAGATGAAGGGCTTGTAGCTCAGCTGTTTAAAAAAAAAAAAATCTTCTCCTAGGTAACACTCTCAACCTTCTTAGACCCTTAGTGTTGGGGAAGGGTTGAAGAATTATGTCCTGTGTTTTCAGTGACCTCCTTTCTACAGGTCTTCAAGGATGGCCCATCTCACTTTGGAATCTGCTGTCTGTTGAGTCTTAGTGTCTCAGTCATGACTTTTCATCGCATGTCCTGTCACAAATGATCTGGATGCACAAGGCTGAATTCATCACCCAATTCCTAATTCAAATGTTTGTTTTGCACTCTTCATATGCTCCCAAAAGGTACTCTGAGACAGGTGGATTGAGAACAGTTACTTAAAAACCACAGACAACATATATTGCTTTATGTTTTAAAAATAATTTGTATCACAACATCCTCATATTTATTTACCCAAAGGAGAGAATAAATACTGACAAATGCCCTTTTGTCCCTCTACTCTGTACAGCCACACAGATATTTATAGTCTAGGAATCAGGCCACTTTACTGACATAGATGATCAGGCATTGTGGGCCCATCTTGGTAACCATAGGAGCAGGCAGCCAATGACAACAGAAGCCTGCGTGTGGCTTCTGTTTGCTCAGTGCTGTTATGTTGAAGGAATCACAAGGTGATGTAAAGAAAACATTCTATAAAATGCCTTTCATTCCTTGGAAATGATTTCTAAAAGATTCATCTGAATTCCTGCAGCCATTTTTAAACTGTCAACTTGTATTAATAAAATTTATATTAGAAAAGACTGTAAGATAATTTGAAAATGATGGAAAGTGATAAGAATGCAGACTCTATTAGCAGTTTGGTTGTCCCATAGGCAAGGGAGAAATGATTTTTCTAGTTGCATTGACAATTAAGAAATAAAAAGAGGAGCTTCGAATAGAAGCTGAATGCCCCAGCCCATGTGAGTTCCTGATACTTGGCAGATCTGAGCCATTACTAATGAATTAGGGAGGTCTTAACCCTCTCAAAGAAAAATCCACGTCACATGAAATGTGCAAAAATTGAGCAAAACCTACAGGGAAATGATCATTTAGGAGCCATCCAATACATTCAATAGCTTGACTCAGAGCATACTATTCAGCCCAGTGGGCCCTCCAAATCCCAGGCCACCATCATTCACGGCGACACAGGCTGTGCATTATATAACCCCAGGACTCCACCGTGCTGTTGAAATAGACAAATACGTCTCTGTTGTGTCCCTGTCAAATCTTTCTGAGAAACATTTCTTAGTCGGCCATGGTAGGCTTCTGACTTAGATCCGTTGATGCCTTGACCTATTATGTTGTCCTTGTACTGGGTGCAGGAACTCCCTCACAGGTAAAAGGAGGGAGGACCTAAAAAAGGTTGCATTTAGTGCAAAAGTGGTACTGGCTTTAGGGAGAAAGAGAAATGTGCCCAAAAATTCAAGACAGAAATTTTTAAAGCAACTCTTTTAAAAATAATACTTCTGAATTCAAAAAGAATCTGTTTGAAGACAAACTCTTTGTGAGCTAATCCGTTGACTGAATTGAAAAATTGTACGGTGGTAATGTGAAAAAAACAATTGCTTCTTACCATATATAACAAAATCTGTTTTAAAAAGGAGCTTTATGGGAATGCTTGCTCTTATCCCAGAAATGCTGTGGCCTTTCCGCCAATGCAACTGGCAGTGGTATTATTTAGCAGTGAAGCGCTCCACCTTGTGGGCATAAGTAGGAATTTAGGCAAAAACAGTACAATCTTAAATACATTTCATTTCCTCTTTAATATTTAAATCATGGAATTAAGAAGAAGTAATAGCTGCTTCCCTGATGGGCCTTAAAAGCTATGGTGTAGTAGAAGACTTGTGTTAAGTTCAAAGCTTTTTAAGCCATTGTAAGAGTTGAGATGTAAAAACCACTTTAGGGTTTTGAGTGGCACAAGGTTTCTCAAGCTCAGCACTATTGGCATTTGGGGCTGGATAATTCTTTGTTTGGGAGGCGGGTTGTTATGTGAATTGTACGATGTTTAGCAGTATCTCTGACCTATACTTAGTTGACGTCAGTAGCACCCCACCCCCACCAACCACCAGTCTTAACGGAGAAAAATGTCTGCAGACATTGCCAAATGTCCCCAAGAAAGCAAAATAGCACACAGTTGAGAACCATTGGAATAGAGTGATGACATGGTAAAACATCATTTAACAGGCTCACTGTCTGCTTCTCTGTTGAGAATGGCCTGCGGGCAAGAGAGATACCAGCTAGGAATGGAGATAGTGAAAAGCGGTCAAATTCTGGATATATTTCGAAGTGAAAAGCTGACCGAAAATTTGAAGGAACAAATACGGAGAGAGAGAAGAGTCAAGAATGACATCAGGGATGTTAACCTGAACAATTAGAATCGAGTTGCCATCAACTGAGGTAGGAAGACAGTAAGAGGAGCTGGCTAGGGATTTGTTTGGACTTGGGGGTATAGATCAGGAACACACAGTTGCAGGCATGTTACATTTGAGAGGCTTTTTAGACACCCAAATGGAGATGTCAAGCTACATTGGATATATAGTCTGGAAATTAGGAGAAAGGGTCAGGCTGTTGATATAAATTTGGGACTCTTAAGACTCTTAAGACTCTCTATCTTATAGAGAATATTTAATGAGCTTATCTAGAAAGTGAAGAGTGGAAGCAGGAATCAAAATTATACTGTAATATGATCATAGCCATAAATGTACAAAACAGATTTTGGTAGAATTAAAGGTGGCCTTTTTTTCACCTTTATTTCTACTCAATTTTTTTTAATATGAAATTTATTGCCAAATTTGTTTCCATACAATACCCAGTGCTCATCCCAACAGGTGCCCTCCTCAGTGCCCATCACCCACCCTCCCCTCCCTCCCAGCCCCCATCAACCCTCAGTTTATCTTCAATTTTTAAGAGTCTCTTATGGTTTGCCTCCTTCCCTCTCTGTAACTTTTTTTTTCTCCTTCCCTTCCCCCATGGTCTTCTGCTAAGTTTCTTAGGATCCATATAAGAGTGAAAATATATGGTATCTGTCTTTCTCTGTGTGACTTATTTTACTTAGCATAACGCTTTCCAGTTCCATCCACATTGCTACAAAAGGCCATATTTCATTCTTTCTCATTGCCAAGTAGTATTCCATTATATATATAAACCACAACTTCTTTATCCATTCATCAATTGATGGGCATTTAGGCTCTTTCCATAATTTGGCTATTGTTGAAAGTGCTGCTATAAACATTGGGGTACAAGTGCCCCTATGCATCAGCACTCCTGTATCCGTTGGGTAAATTTCCTAGCGGTGCTATTGCTGGGTCATAGCGTACATCTAGTTCTAATTTTCTGAGGAACCTCCACACTGTTTTCCAGAGCGGCTGCACCAGTTTGCATTCCCACTGACAGTGCAAGAGGGTTCCCGTTTCTCCACCTCCTCTCCAGCATCTATAGTCTTCTGATTTGTTCATTTTAGACACTCTGACTGGCGTAAGGTGATACCTCAGTGTGGTTTTGATTTGTATTTCCCTGTTGAGGAGTGAGGTTGAACATCTTTTCATGTGCCTGTTGGCCATCTGGATGTCTTCTTTAGAGAAGTGTCTATTCATGTCTTCTTCCCATTTGTTCACTGGATTATTTGTTTTTCGGGTGTGGACTTAGTTTGGTGAGTTCTTTATAGATTTTGGATACCAGCCCTTTGTCCGATATGTCATTTGCATATATCTTTTCCTATTCCTGTGGTTGCCTTTTAGTTTTGTTGATTGTTTCCTTTGCAGTGCAGACGATTTTTATCTTCACAAGGTCCCAATAGTTCATTTTTGCTTTTAATTCCCTTGCCTTTGGAGATGTGTTGCATAAGAAATTGCTATGGCTGAGGTCAGAGAGGTTTTTTCCTGCTTTCTCCTCTCGCGTTTTGATGGTTTCCTGTCTCACATTCAGGTCCTTCATCCATTTTGAGTTTATTTTTGTGAATGGTGTAAGAAAGTGGTCTAGATTCATTCTTCTGCATGTTGCTGTCCAGTTCTCCCAGCACCATTTGTTAAAGAGACTTTTTTCCATTGGATATGCTTTCCTGCTTTGTCAAAGATTAGTTGGCCATACTTTTGTGGGTCCAATTCTGGAGTCTATTCTATCCCATTGGTCTCTGTGTCTGTTTTTGTGCCAATACCATGCTGTCTTGATAATGACAGCTTTGTAGTAGAGGCTAATGTCTGGGATTGTGATGCCTCCTGCTTTGGTTTTCTTTTTCAAAATTACTTTGGCTATTCGGGGTCTTTTGGAGTTCCATACAAATTTTAGGATTGCTTGTTCTAGCTTCTCTACTCATTTTTTGTATTGTTATCCCCCCCCCCTTTTTTTTTTCTGTGAGTATGTGTTTATAAAGTGAGCTATAATTTGGCAGGAGTGATGGTGGTGGTGATTGCGTTACTTTTTATTATGAAAAAAAACCTTAAACTTACATAAAGTGAATAGTTTAATGAATTGCCAGAACCCAATTACTCATTTCCCATAATTAACAACTCACAGACAATCCTGTTTCATTTATATTCCCATCCACCTCGCTCCCTGTATTATTTTGAAGAGTACTAAACATCATGATATTTCACTGTAAGTAGTTTAGTAGGTGTCTCTAGAAAGACTATTTAAAAAATTAAACGTATTTGGGGCACCTGGATGGTTCACTCAGTTAAGCGCCGAACTTCGGCTCAGGTCATGATCTCACAGTCCATGGGTTCAAGCCCCTCTTTGGGCTCTGTGCTGACAGCTTAGAGCCTGGAGCCTGCTTCAGAGTCTGTGTCTCCCTCTCTTTCTGTCCCTCCCCCGCTTGCACTCTCTCTCTTTCAAAAATAAATAAACATTTACAAAACTTTTAAAAATTAAACATATTTGCAAATTATACAAATATCAAATTATTATGTTGTATGCCTGAAACTGTTACGTGTTAATTATATCTCAATAAAAAATTAAACTAGCTACAAAAATACCATTATCACACTTAAGGAGTTAATAAAGTTAATAATTCCTTAATGTCATTAAACATCATTTAAATTTCCAGTTGCATAAGTGATTAATTTTTTTTTTCAATTTTTAAGTTTTCTTTGATTCAAGGTCCACACATTGTGATTGGTTGGGATCACCTAAGTACCTCTCACTCTACAGGCTCCTCTCCATCACTTTCTTGAAACAATATCCCAATTGCATCCCTTTGCTGTCATTCACCACAATCTCTGCCCTATTTCCTGAAAATTGGCACATGTCTGATCATATGTACATTTGATTCTTTTCTGGAAAAAGTATGGGTAGAGTATGTTCCTCAATAAGAAAACACGTGATGTTAGAAATGGGTCTCTGTGTATTTTGAGCAGCGGACCTAAATATAAACAATGTTTATTTTCTCCATCAATTCATTAGAAGTTGCAAAGTGTTAATATTGCAATTTTAACCATTCCTTTTTCACTTATTAACTGGAATGCCTCTTCAAAAGAGATTGTACCCCTGTTTATTACTTACCTACCCAGATGTACAGTTTGTATGAGAACTGTAGGAAATATTGTTTCTTTTCTATTTATTTACCAATTTTTGAAATAATGAGTTAGCTCTCTAGCATCCCCTAGTGGTGAGCAATTAGTGCTTTGTTTTTTGTATGGTGTATTTATCTAGTATCATTCTGAATCATGTATTTAAAACTTATGCAGTGTTTGGGGTGCCTGGGTGGCTCAGTTGGTTAAGCGTCCGATTTCAGCTCAGGTCATGATCTTGCGGTCCGTGAGTTCGAGCCCCGCGTCGGGCTCTGTGCTGACAGCTCAGAGCCCGGAGCCTGTTTCAGGTTCTGTGTCTCCCTCTCTCTCTGACCCTCCCTCGTTCAAGCTCTCTCTTTGTCTCAAAAACAAGTAAACGTTAAAAAAAAATGTTTAAAAAAAACTTATTCAGTGTTTCAACGCATTGTGGCTATAATTTTCTATATTGATGTGCAAATTGTACAATCTTCCAATTGGCTTCTGAGTCTTTTTGAGAGCATACTAAATAGTCCTTGATAGTTTTTTATCTATCTGGCATGACAAGATGATGCATACTTTTCCTACCAAATATCTCTGTTTTTTCTTAGATAAAATATCTTGAGTTTATACTGGTAATTCTAATTAAAAACATGACCACACAGATTTTGCTGAATTTGTATCTCTTACCTCTTTAGTCAAGAACACCAGTCCTGAGCCAACAAGTGGAATAATAGAATATCCCATAATTATTGCTTTATTCCACAAAATCTTATCCCACGCAATAATTTCAGAATAACAATACTGACACTGTCATCAACAATAGGATTTTGGTCAACAGTGTAAAACTATTTTTGCAGTTCCTCTTTTACCTTAGAACATATTCCCACTAAGAAGGCACAAGTTATTGCATTTTATAGCAATTAGAATAATCTTCTGTGTGGTTATGGTACCAACTGGCTATATATTTAGGTACAATTGTTTTGTTTTTTTTTTTAAGATAGTTTTACTTTTTTTTAACGTTTTTTTTTTTTTATTTTTTTTTTTATTTTTGGGACAGAGAGAGACAGAGCATGAACGGGGGAGGGGCAGAGAGAGAGGGAGACACAGAATCGGAAACAGGCTCCAGGCTCTGAGCCATCAGCCCAGAGCCTGACGCGGGGCTCGAACTCACGGACCGCGAGATCGTGACCTGGCTGAAGTCGGACGCTTAACCGACTGCGCCACCCAGGCGCCCCAGATAGTTTTACTTTATGGGTGAAGGGGAGTCGGAGATACAGGCTTCCAGTTATGGAATGAATTAGTCATGGGAATAAAAGGTCCAGCACCAGGAGTGTAGTCAATGATACTGTAATAGTGTTGTATGGTGACAGATGGAAGCTACACTTGTGAGCATAGATACCGTAATGCATCAACTTGTCTAATCGCCAGGCTATATACCTGAAACTAATGTGTCCAATATACTCAAATAAAAAAACTTAAAAACTTTAAAGATGGTTTTACTTTATAACCTTGCAAAAGTATTCAAGTGACTCCAAAGTCAAATCAACGAAACATGGTACGTTCAAAGAACTCCAGACTCTAACCGTGTCTCCTCCAACATTTCTGCCCCATGCCTAATTGGTAACCATTTTAAACAATTATGGTTAAGGTTTCAATTTTTGAAAAATATAAGCAGATACTTTTGTGTATGTGTGTACAGCCCTCCCCTTCTCAGCATGCTACAACACCCTTTCCTCTAGTTTGCCTTTCTCACTTAACAACCTACTGAGTAGTAGCTGAGTAAATTTTACAGTTACATAGATTCCGTTATATGGATATACAGTTTTTTTTTTCTTTTTAAGCAATCCCTTAATTTCTTTTTTTTTTTTTTAAATTGTTCTTTAACGTTTATTTATTTTTGAGACAGAGAGAGACAGAGCATGAACGGGGGAGGGGCAGAGAGAGAGGGAGACACGGAATCGGAAGCAGGCTCCAGGCTCTGAGCCGTCAGCCCAGAGCCCGACGCGGGGCTCGAACTCGCGGACCGCGAGATCGTGACCTGAGCTGAAGTCGGACACTTAACCGACTGAGCCACCCAGGCGCCCCAGCAATCCCTTAATTTCAATTGTTTTCTGTTACTGCTACTGCAAATAACTGAGTTGCACATATGCCTCTTCATTTTTGTAAGACTGTGTTTGGGATAGATGCCTAGAAATTGGATTGCTAGGTCAAAGCATAACTATATATGTAATGCTGCCAGCTCTTAAAACTCCATAGGACTATTTTGCAATGACCATCAGGAATGTCGGAGAGTGTGTTTCCCTACAATTTTGTTAACAAAGTATGTTGTCGGGTTTGGAATATTGCAAACCTATAGGTGAGAAATGGTTAACTCACAAACTTTTATTTTTGATTTTTTTTTTCTTATTATGAATAAGGTCATCTTTTCACATGGTTAAAAAGCATTTGCAGTTTCCCTTTGAATAGTCTACTCATTTCTCTGGCTCAGTTTCTATAGGGCTGTTGGTCTTTATTTTAGAAACAAGTCAATTATTATAGTCAAAATACAGTTCTCAACCCTCTAATCATGTAACTTCTCAGCGTGTATTTTTTTCTTGAAAAGTAGTGACTAGCACAAAAATTCCAACACAGTTATACCAGAATCAAACAGGAGAGAAAAAAACACTGGGCTTGTCATCTACTATCCTCTTGTCAATTAAAAAACAAATTCTGCACCTTACATGCTGAGACATTGCTTAGAATTGAGACTTTTCTCTGCCCATAAGCTTGTCTTCTCCATCTGACATCCAATGGATGATGTTCATCCAATGGATAACCTCTTAGCTCTGTCTCACAGGACAACTATACACGTATCTCTGTAATACTGGTTTTCAGTTGTGTGGCAAACTGTCTAGGTACAAGTCACTTAAGCCAAGCTACCTCAAATTCTTTTTGGAAAATGGCAAGGCATTCATAAAAGTCAGTACTCAAGTCATTTACCACTTCCTGCTCCACTTCCCTGGCTATAAAATAAAGCAGTTGGAGAAAATGATACCTACAGTCTTTTTAAAGCATTAAATTATCTGGTCTTACATCACTTCCTTTCCAACTCTAGTAGAGACTACCCAAACTGCCTTGAAAATGTAGTTCCAAGTAATTTTTCCAAGTTCATTCCCCAATTCTTTTCAAAATTTCCTCTACTCGTTATCCCTGAAAACTTTTCGTGCTTTGTTTTATATACCACTTGTTTTCAGAGTGTGGGCATTAAGCCGGAAACATCAGCATTACCTGGGAGCTTAGAAGTGTAAATTCTCGGGACCGATCCCAGATTTATGGACTCAAGAAATTGGGGCAGAGGCCCAGCAACACATGCCTCACAACTCCCCCCCCCCCCCCACCACCAATCCCTCCCTGTGACTGATACATGCTCAAGTTTGAGAAAGCAGTGACTTAGACTAACCTTAACCACAATTCTTACATTGCCCTTGCTAAAGCTATTAGCTTCTTATTACACTTTATAATACCAAGGTTAAGTTCCAGATATTTTTTCATGTTTATGGTCTCCCCAACTGGACTATAAAGAATCAGATCCTTAACTCAGTTCTATCAAATAACATTGCCTGGTTTTAGTCATGTTCCAAAGTTTGCAAAACCGTAACTACCTATGGCTTTATTTGCTTTATTGTTACCTTGAAAATATCTCAGTATCTCAGTAAGAGTTCCCTGAAAGCAGTCTTACTGAACATGCAGCAAAACTAAATGTTTGCCTCAGCCAGTTCTCTCAAATCTGCTGTTGTAAAGCCTCATTCTGGGAAAATGTAGATGGAAGCTTACAGGTAGGCTCAGTAATGGTCCTCTAAGATGTCCATGTTCTAACCTCTGTGAATATGTTACCTTATGTGACAATAAGGAGTGCAGAAATGACTAAGGATTTGAGATAGGAAGACTCCTGATCATCCAGATGGACTCAATGATGTCCTTGAGAGGGATAATAAGAGACAGCAAAGGGAGAGAGCATGACTGAAGAGAAAAGACATAATGACAGAGGTAGAGGGACTTGAAGATGCTACACTTTTTGGCTTTGCAGATGGAGGAAGGGGCAAAGAGCCAAGGAATGCAAAGAACACAGTTCCCAGAAGCTGGAAAAGGCATGCAAACAGGTTATCCCCTTGAGCCTCCAGAAGGAACCGTCCTGCCAACTGTGAAAGAGAATCCATCTTTCCTATTTTAAGCCACTAAGTTTATGGTATTTTATTACAGAAGCAATAGGAAACTAATACAAAACTTTTTTGACACGTTTTTATTGTGAAATATTGGATTTAGAAAAAAGTACAAAATGTCAACAGTCAGATGTGTACAAGTACAGTATTTCAATAGTCTATACATGTGAACAGCTTACCAGGTTCACCGCAGAATGCATCTTGAGACCAATACAATCTAAAAAGGACTGCAATATTCACAGGCTATTAATACATAAATAACTTGGGCCAAAACGACCCTCACTGGTAAATGCTAATTAATTGCGGAAAACGGGCTAAAAAGCACAATACGGCACACCATAGTATCTCCTTACAGGTCCACATTTAAAGATTATCAGCTCATTATGTCAATACACTACAGATCCAGGACTGGGACTCAATTACTAGTTTATACAATTTGCAAAAAAAATTAAGTTATAAAATACGGTCATGGAATAGAGAGATGGTATTTAATTAGGACTAAATACTGTGAAGCCCCTAAGAGGCTTTAGCCTTGGAATTTACAAAGCTTAATCATTTAGACTGATTTTCAATTTTTAATCTGTTTTGTAAAAAAAGGGGAAAGGGGCACCTTGTTTTTTAGTAGCAGCTCCAACAAGTTATAAGAACTATTACATAATTTATTTTTAAAATCATAATGACCTCTGTGGACTGATAAATGGCTATGAAACCAGAATATAAAACGTTATAAATTTTAAAGAAAGGTAATGAGTATCTTACGAATTTAGCAAATCCTGCAAACATTAAAATCTGTGTTAAGAAGGCATTACCTACCATTGTTGAGAGTACTAAATTTAGGAAGATTATTGCATGAAGAGCTCATAAAAATAAACTGATTTAATTTTTCCAAGTCCGACTGATTCAATCTTTTTGCTATTACTTCAAAATTACCCTAGATTACATGTTTTCAAATTGGACAAAGAATTAATCTGGTATCAATGTATAATGACAAGCTATAGGAATAATCTCCTAAAACACCAGTTATCTTAAAAACAATTATAATCATCCTGTGTTCTGAGGAAAGATGATCTTTGATGTGACATTCATAATCATTGTTTGTTTAAAAACAACTTAAAACTAATAAATTTAATAACAGTTTAACTAAAACAAATTTAGCCTTGCCCATAAATTCCTAAGAGAAGGCACTCTCTTCCACTCTATACAGTATATCTAGCAATGCCTGTTGCTTTAAAATTGAACTAAACGTCTGAACTGGCATTTATTAAGGAGGAGATCAATTCCATTAAAGACTGGAAACCACCGGATCAGAAAATAATTAGTCAATAACTTTACATAACCTATCCCAACCTACCTTAACCTTTAATAGACAATTTTAAAGACTCTGATATAATTTTTTTATAAATAGTGCCTGTATCTTACAGTAGATTCCAATTTATTCAAAGATAATCATGGATTGATTTAAGTTATTTAAATTTTTCCAGATTTGCTTTAAACTTACAAATCAAGTACGGTGTACATAAATATTAACTTAGATAACCACATATTATAGGGAAAGCAGATATATGGACCACTGCAGAAAAATTATAAATTTTTAAAAAACTTTTATAAAACAAAAAGAAAGCAAAATATGTAACTCACAAAATATGAACATGAAGCCATAGGACATAAAAAATAAAATTACTCTATCAGAAACAATTTAAAATTAAATCTTTGGGGAAGTATTTTTACATAATTCAATGAATTCAGTGACCAACAGCTTCTCATATCACACACAAACCACAAAATCATCTAGAGTCTATATGCATTATTAGTTCTTAATGCAAACTCAAACATTTTACTAACAACTTTGATTTCCTTTTGAAATAGGCTTCTGTACATATGCATTTATATACAAACATTTATTAAACATGATTTTAAAACAAACTGTATGTACAAAAGATCGGCATTCCTATAAATAAAAACATTAGGTGGCAAAAAGGCACTTGTAAGTAAAAATCTACAGTAGTTTGTACAAAACAGAACACATTTTACCTTGGATACTGTACAATAAACATTAATTCCTATACGAATAATGAAAATACCAGTTTACTAACTAATGTTAATGATGTAACTTTTAAAAACATATTTACATATATTCTGAAGTTCATTTAATAAAAGCACCATGATTTTCTCCTAAGTTCATGTTGATGCAAAGTAAAAACACAATTACCAAAAAACCAGTGTTCACCATTTTCCTTGTTTAAAAGTTTTTGTATTTCTAAATTGCAAACTTTTATCTGAAATTAGCATAGTGTAAAACACAAAACAAAACCAACCCAAACCCTGCTGCTCTGACTTCTGAAAACCGTAATCTATTATTGCCTGTTGCATTTTATAAAGAGCACTACTCATGCACTCCTTTACAAGTGTTTAATACTATTGCTGGCAAAAAAGTTCCTGGATATCAAATAATTAAAAAGTAACTTCAAACCAGTTGAAGTTTTATTTGAACGTTTTACAACTTAAAAAATGCTGTGTATCAGTTACAAAAGTGAATAGGAAACACGCCAATTCATTTGGTGTGCAAAAATATTTCTCCACTACACAGAATTTAAGGGCTTCACAGAATTTTTTTTCAAATGTACATTTTCAGCAGAAACACTACATGAAAAACTACTTTCTCAAGGGGATGTTAGTACGCTTCCACTTTTGTCAAACTTTTTACCCTTTGACAATGCTGCGACCTGTTTGAGTAGTTCTCTGTTTTTGGCCTGTGGGAGACAAAAACATTTAAGATGAAAAATGCTTGAAATATTAAGTCACACTGAAGATTACTACTTATTTAATGCTGTTCTTTTCACTTATAGAACAAGATTTCATTGAAGCACTTAAAATAAATGAAAGAATTAGTATATTTAGGTTCATCTCTTTAATGTTGGATATGGAGAAGGAAAATTTTAGATTGGTTTATCACCCCCCTTTGTAAAATGTCAATGTAAATGTCAAAGATACAATCAGTTAGAAAAAAGGCAACTCAGAGTGAATCCATTTAAAAGAGGACCAAATTTTAAATAAGGAAAACATATTCAGTTCTTTATCTTAAAGATGTAAAATGCAAATACATTTTATAATGACTCAAGTGATGATTTGGGAGGAATACTGCCCAAAAACTGTACAAAATCTTTCATATATTTACCTATTTATAGAATAAGCATAAGAGGTCCTTTTTGCAAAAATATTCACTCTTTATCACTTTGCCAATTTTCTCAACCTAATGCTCTTCAAACAATTTTTTTGAAGCACCCTGTCTGATCTTATTTGTGTTCCTTTAATTGCCGTAACAGTCATTTGGTACTGGTTTTGACGTAATTTGAACATTTACACACCATCACTGTTTTCAGATTTGTGAAAGGTTGAAGCTTTTTTTTCAAAGATTCAAAATTTCACTTTGCCCTCAATCTGAACTGTTTGTGCACATCATGCAAACGTTCCACGGACCACTGACAAAGACACTGTCCTTGAAACAACGCACTATGACAATCACCAGTGTTTAGTGAGGAGGAATGTGTAAGGAGGGACGACCTTCAAGTGAATATTTTCACATTGACTGCCTTTGCCTCTCTTAACTGTGGAAGCACAGGTAATAAGGGCCCTCCATATCTACAAATACATTCATAATCAAATACCTTTGGAGTTTTTCAGCCCAAGTGTGGAGAGTGTTGACAGTGGACTAGAGTCTGAGCACTGCCCTAAGAACAAATTTTTTTCTCTGGTTTAGGGAAGAATACCATTTATTTTCCTTCACAGATCTCAAGATTTTTTATTACCTAGATATACTTTTTAACCCCGGTGCTTCATCTTCTCTAATTTGGCCTCTGTAGGGCAAGAGAACACCCTGCCCCCTTCTCTGTGTCCCATCTTAAACCAGTTTCATGAAAACATACACCTTTTCCAAGCTTTGTACCTCCACTCCCCGACTTTTCTTCAACCAAACTCTCCCCAATTAATACCTATTACCTCTTAAATGCAAATATTCATAGAACTATCTCGTATTTGTGCATCTAATCATTTTTATGTTCAACTGCATATATAGCATTTCTCTAACAGTTGTTAAATAAGATGGTAATTAAGAGTTTCAATTTCAAATTCAATTTCAATATGAAATCTAGAAAATCATAAAGAATTTAAAAGGATTTTTGTTTTTCCTTTAAAATTAAACAGTGTGAGAAACTCAGAAGACAAATAATGAGAATGTCTGGTAGTTAGTGGTAAGTCAAGTGAGTATACCAATGATCAACTGGTTTATTACTCGGCTGACCAGCCTTAGCCACTGTTATTAGTTTCAAATTGTTTTCTTTTTATTGTTAGCTACATGTTATGTAACTTATAATTATAATAGACTCTTGCTAAGAACAGAAATCTTAACAGAAAATTTAAAATACAGATTAGTGAAGGACATAAAGAAAATTATGTTTGCAGATGTGCCTCAAAGAGATTGCCATCAGATCTAAGTTTTCTTTATGCAAAGCCTTTTATATTGACATACCAAATCATTAAAAAGTTAATATTTGAATTATCTTTCCTCAGTCATCAATTAGAAGCAAACACAAAAATTAAAGAGTTCATAATTTTCATATTCTAAGTATGAAACACAAGAACATTAAGTGTTGAAAGCAGTTCTTCCTTTTAATTTTTTAGCAGCTAATTTTCACTTTGCCTTTATTCAGTCTCCTAATCACATCACTAATAAACTTAGTTGCTGATAAGTTATGCAAGAAAAAAGCCTTTAAGAAAAATAAATAGTGCATCAGTTGTTAAATGGAGACAAGCCCAAATGTGTATTATTCTAATTTAGGTACATTAAAACATTTTATAATGCAACACTTAAATATGTATGCATTTAAAATTTTTATCCTAATGTTATTTCTTTATTATGCACCCTGAAAAAAATCATTTAAGACTCAACAAGTTAAGCTAAAAATGTTTAGAAACACTAGCCTAAAGGAAAGACTATCTGAAATCATACAGATTTTGTTACAAAAACTCGCAGTCTATTTTCTCATATGTAAAACAGAAATGTCACCACCCTGAGAGGAGTTGAAATAACTAACCAAATATATAAAACACTGAGCCTAACACAGAGTCTGATACATAGTAGGCACTCAAAGCTTGTTCCCTTTCTCCCTTTATTAGCTCCTCAACAAAAGGTAGAATTTTTTATTTGGTAGTCTTTTTAGACAACTTAGGTTGTTTATTTTGGTATTTTGCATAATTTTGCCTTGTGATGCTCACTGATTTATTTCCCAGGTTTGATAATTAAAAATGTTTTGAGAATTATTAAAACAAAGTAAGTCTTCTGCTACAGGTTCAGTATTTTATCACAAAAAGATAAGAAAAATAGTTAACTATATTTACACACCTAGGCAGAAAACCCTACTCGTACATGGTTGAAGGGAGTACAGTTAAAAAAGGGCATACAACTGTAACAGAATGTCTCCAGCAGTAACACAAAAGATATAGGGAAGTGGTCTGATAACAAGGATTAAACAGAAACCTGAGTGACCTGAGTTGGTGGGAACACAGGAGAAAGTACAGTTTAATCTGAATCAGAAGATGTACGTTTCTACGTCAGTTCTGATTAATTATATGACTACCATTTCATCTGTAAAATGGGAACTCAAAGTTACTGTAAAGAGCAAACAAGACAGCCTATGTAAAATCATGTTAGAAACTTCATGCTTCTATATAAACATCAGTTGCTCTTCTATTATATAAACCTCAGCAACCGACCAAGAAAAGTTAGGCTTAAGATACCAATCAGACTAAGATGTCAAAAAGAAGGTCCTCTGTGCTTACAGCAGGAAAATAAAACAACAAATTGCTATTTTGAACACTGAGAAGTACTAAGTTTTATCATTTTATCATTTATCAACAGCTTCTGTTGCCAGGTAATCATTCAGTATTAATAAATGAATGAGAAAAATAAGAATACCATAAAGCAAATATTTGCTGGTGGATGATAATGTACGAGAACCCTAATCATATGGGTAATTTCTCAGGACAGAGGGCAGATGGACATTTCCATAAATCAACACTCATTCAACAAATTATTTGAGTGCCTACTATGTGCTAGGTTCCACACAAGGTTTCCCTTTAAAACTCTTTGTAAGATCATTAATGTAAGCATTAAGACTAGGGCTATCACTCAAATTTCAGCAGGTTCCTAGATGCACTTTACAATTTTATTCAATTTAAGCTACCTTCAAAGAAGTATGAAGAATTACAAACCAAAAGGTAGGAACAGCACATTTACCCTGATGCTACAATGACTGAAAACCCAGGGCAGTATTAATCCTTTCCTTCTGAAGCTGCACTTTTCCATCTGCAGTCTATGAACTGGCACGCATCCTCTATGCTTTTATGACTTAAAACTACTGAACTTTAAAAACCCTGTTACCCAAAGATTAATTCTAGAAACATCAGAATCTATAAATCAACAGAACATGTAATTAATTTAGTGTGGTCTGATTTCTAAATTTACAAAACCTAGGTGCAAAAAGGCTTAAAAAAGGCTTAATAATCCGTGTCCCTGCTGGATGCTCTCCATCTCTGCATGCCGGATATCAGATACTGCCGTCTTTGTCACTATGGGGACCCTTGGCTTCACCATTCAGTTGTACATACACTGAAATCCTCCTGAGTATGCTTATCTTGAGGCTGGCCTTGGCCTAGATCACTAGAAGCTGCCCACTGCGGCACACAGCAGAATCCTACTGAACACCTTGAACATCAGTATGAAGGTTAAAGTGCACTCTTTTGCCTTTCATCACTGCATGTGGCATAAATTTCCTCCACTTGAGGTCCCTAAGAATTGGTTTTGTATGCCCACCTCCCATTATCTGGGAGAAAACGGGAAGAATGCTTATAAAACGTACTAAAGACCTTATTTTCACCTTAGTTTCATGAATCCAATTTTTAATTTTTTGCTTTCACCCAATGATCAATTGAACATACTCCATCGGTATCCTCCTCTGAAAACCCTGTATCAAGTTTAGACAGAAGTTTTCAGAATTAACAGACTGAATCCCCTATCAAGTGATTTCAAGCAATAACACTTAAGGGGAGCAGGATTAAGAAGTATTATAAAACCAAGATTAAAGTTGAAAAAGCACCAAATACACCTAAAATAGGGACACCAATACCAGTCCAAGATAATACACTATTAATTATAAGCAAGGTTAGCCCTCCTTGCCTAACAGTTTACATAAATGTTATTTACCTGAAGTTGTTCCACAGTTTCTTTGTGAGCTTTTTCCATACTGTTCATCTTTGTTCTCAAATTTGACTCTTGATACTGAAAGTCCGCCTTTAGTTCGGTTAGCTGAGAGATAAACAAGCATATATACATAAATATGTGTGTATGAAAGTGTAATATATATACATGCACAAACACATTTTCAACATACTTCATTATAAAATCACAATTCATTACAGAAGTGGAAAATGTTAGCAGTTTCCTGAGTCTTATAACCTATTTAGAATTTGTTTTGTGAAATGAAAGCTAGTACAGTGTATTTTAATGGTAAGATAATACCAAACTGTCAGTAAAACTTTTGAGAAGATGCCTCTTTTGTTTCAATTTAAAGATGGTTTCACTGGACATACAGTTTGGCACCTACTATGCCAACAAAAAAGTTTAATGGCCAATACCGGGGAAAAATGCTTCAATGACAACATACTTCATATTATACATAAGCAAACTAAATGTTAAAAGTGGTTTCAGGTTAAAATATTCTTTCATGAACAAAAAGGAAGGTTTCACACTGGGTGAAGTACAAAGAGGAATGGTTCTATCAACCATAAGCTATACTGCTTTTACTTTAAAATTTATGTCCAGAATTATGTATCTAATACCACCTAAGACTTGAAGTAAAATTAAGAACAAAGCACAGAAATACAACTAACACGGAATGAGAAAGAAAAGGGAGTTACTTTAAAATTTTGGCTAAATTAGACAAATTCAAGAAAAAAGTCAGTGGTTTGAGAAAGCTACATTCTTTTCTTAAGTATCAGTGGCATACATAAAAATACAAGATATTTATGAGCTCAAACTAAAAAAATAAGTCCATATTTTATCATTTTGTTATCAGAACCATGGAGAAGAAAACTTCTGGTTATTTTCAAATGGTTTTCATTACATGAGCTTTAAAGATTTGCACTTCTGTTTTGTAATTAGCCAGTAACCTCAAAGATGTATAACAGCAAAAAGAGAAAGGAATCATGGTGTATTATATTCTTATTGTCTGAATAAAAGCCCTTGCTTTTGCCAAATTCAAAGAATAACTGAATTCTCTCCCTGTTTTCTACATTAACAAAGGAATTCCTGTTCTGAAATGTCAATTCACATCAGATCAGCTAAGATAATTATTCTTGTCACTCCACTGTGTGTTGCCTTCAGATTATGAATTTCTGGAAGAATCAGGTCTTATTTATTTATTCATCTTTGAATCCTCATGATCTAGTACATGGGTAGCTCTAGAAGTCACTGAATAAAGTGAAATAAATTCAAGAAAACACCTTGGTTATCTTACATTTACATCATAAGAAAAAATAGCAAATATGTAGTTATTTTAGGCTAAGAATTATTATGTTTCTTAGGACACTATTATTTCCTTTCCTGTTAGTGTTTTTGTAAAAAAAGGAATGCTAACAAAAGCAGAAAACTTCCAACAAACTGCACTTACATACAAGAGTCATGCTACGGAAAAAAAATTTCAAACAGTCAAAATTCCACAATTCATTTGGAATGTTTTATAGTCAACTTACTGTTTCATTCAACTTTTACCTAGATTAATACAGATAAATCTTTATGCAATAGCAATGTCTCTAAGATTTTGTGCATAAAATAAATTTCCATAAAAGCTCAGTAATTCATAAAATTTTGCTAATTAAAAGAACCATAAAAAATATGACAATCATTACTGTCCTATTTTTAATCTTACATCAATTCTAAATTTCATATACTGAATTTGCTTGAAGTAAGGTCCAAATGTATTAAGATAAACTTAAAACTACTAACCATCACAGCATAGGAAAACTGTTACACAAAAGTTGTGAAATGCCAAAGGAAAAAGTTCAGATTCAAGCAACACTATGGATACTCAGAGACCGATAATTCATACACATATTTATAATCGTGTCTTGTTCACAATTTTAAAAGGAATACGTTTAATGTTTTCCTATTGCATAAGATGTTTGAAGTAAGTCAAACTAGATAGTCTAAGAGTATAAACAAGTACAAAAATAGGTTCTGCCCTCAAAGATGACCCAGCATCAATAACAGCAGCTATGAACACTCAACATGTGGCAGGAGCTGTTAGTACTTCATACTTTCATGTAATTGTAACAACTATCTCATGAGATGGTATCAATATTCCCATTTTTAAAATGAAGAAAAAAAAAAAAAACTGAGCACCAAAGATGTGAAACCATTCTGTTCAAGTTCACACAAAAAAAGTGTTATAACTTTTCACTAACCTGACAATATATTTGATATTCTTAATCTAACTGATAAACAAAGTCCTAATAAATACATTTACTTCTTATAAAATGATCTTAGACACCTAACTCTAATCACTGACCACCACACAGGAAATTCCCTTTGGACTACTTTTCACCAGTTATTTGATCTGGAGTGAAATACATATATGATTAGTATGTCAAAGACTCAACTACCCTCTTAAATCGTAAGAATTCACATAATATTTCATTTACATGTCATTTCCAAATGAAGACATCAGGCCTGTTTCTACACTACAGGTTTAATAAAAACTAATGTTCAAATATTACAATTCTAATTAGCCCTCAGTTAATTCTTACAACTAAAATTCTGAAAGACCATTTTTACCTATCTTCACTAGATGGCTTATGTTCCAATTTGGCTTCTGTAATGTGTCTCGTAAGAATCATACACAATAAACATTACCAAGTTATTGAAGTCTAATAAAATTTGCAATTACCCAGCAAAAGTCAAGATGTAAATCTTACCAGGCTTCAATGAACCATGTCCTTACCTTTTTATCTTTTTCTAAAATGGTCTGGTCTCTCTGCTGTAAGAGACGTTTAAGTGACATCACTTCTTCTTTCAGTTGACTTATAAGGACAAAATTGTCTGTTCCCCCACTATCTGCTGACTGATTTATAGAGCTACTAAAAAGAAAAAAGTAAAACACAGTTAAATGAAGTAGAAGGAAAATTAGCAGGTGTTCAAATTGCATAAATTAGACAATTCCACAAACATCCTTAAGGCTAATGCAAAAAAATATGTACCTGACAGAAATGGATGCAACTGGCAAATTACCTTACTAATGGCACACATTACATACACCTGCAGAAATATAATTCAGTATTAGCTTTTAGGGGGTCAATACTTCTAGTGTAAAGCAATAGGCAGCCAATTTGTACAGTAACATCAGCAAACTTTTGGCTAATGAACTAAAACAAACTCACGCTCATAATACTTCAAATTTAAATACATTTTCCAAGCAGGTCAATTTAAAATATCACATTAGATTTGTGTTTCACTGAAGAATAATTAAAAGAAATAGAATGTTCTATTCAGATGTTTTCCTTTTTTTTCTTTTTTCAAAACCCAAATTTATTCCCCAAATAGAACAACAGTTCAGTGCCACTTGCTTATTGCCAAAATTAAGTTAAAATTTTTAACGGATTATGGTTACTCTTCTAGGTGACTCAAAAAAGTCAATGTAGAAAATACATGTTTCTATTCTTTTACCTAGTAATAGCTGGCAATCAACCATAACTGTTCAACTAACTTGAATTTTCACAGCGCTAAAGGAATTCATTTTTACCTATCTCCGTTAGATGGCTTAGATTCCAATTTGGGCTTTTTCTTTGGAGTTTCATTCTGAATTGCTGCAGAGGATTTATGGCTGAAATCAAACATTAATAACAATAATTAGAGTAAAAAGGGCAGAGGCACCACCTGATAATTCTTCTTCCTCTAAAATATTACCGATCATCATTGATTTTTTAAAAGCATAAGTAACAAAGTTAAAGGGAAGTCACGTTAAAAAGAAAATACGTCTCAAAATACTTCAGAAAATATGTTAACATATTTACCTCTGTTTCCACAGTCCCTGCTCTTGTTCTGGACTCAGATTGCTGATTCTGAAAAATACATAAATGACATCTAACAACAACATTTATTTAATACATCTATGCTTAACAGCATTCTTCCCAATGGACTCAAATTACACAGGTTTAGAATTTTTTTTATTCAGAGAAGACATACTTAAATTTTCAAACTAAGATAATATATGTTGAATAAACCACATTCTAGTGAGATAACTTCTAATCAAGCAAGTACTACCCATCTTAAATTCTTTAACAAAGGTACAGTTATAGGGATTAAATTCTCTTCACCAGGATAAGGTTCTACAATTATAAAGTAGGACAGTTATCATACTTAGGCTGCCCTTACTACTTCAGACAGAAAATATTTGATCTTTAAAGTTAAGGCCTTCTTAATAATTCTGTATGAAGATTTCTCCTTTGGAGTAACTCCTGTTGCTCAGAACAGTGTGTCAACTTGAACCAAGAAATGTCTTAATTTGTTTCTTTCCTAGTTTTCCTTAGAACCCTTTCCAAAGTCTCTAGATCTTTCTCTGGTCAGTACTCTGGAACAGTCATGCTGAAAAAAACTGCGAAGTTTCACAATAAAAACGAATTTTACTTTTACTTACAATTAAATGCTGTATTATGAATTTTCCCAATATGCCGTAACACTAATAACCACTTTATAATTCACTATGAATCCTACGTGCTTTTCTCCTGTACTTGTGTATCAGCCAATCCTGCACTAACCCTTCGTTTATTGATTTGTGAATAGAGCATCTCCTATGTACCAGATGCCACATATTTATACAATGTAAGGTGTCAGAGAAGACGTGGGCTGTGTGACATTTTGCCAGTTACTTAAAATTCCTGAGCCTTAGTTCCCTCATCTGCAAAATGGTATGATATATACCTTATAAGTGTATGAGACTTAAATGAGTTTACGTACATAAAAGCACTTCATACACTACTTGTGTATATACAATAAATACAAATACGTATATACATTTGTGTGTATAAAATCCACTATTGTAGCTGTAGACGTTTTTAAAGCAAAAGTAAAAAAAGAAAAAGTCAGACTATGTTCTTTAGAATCAGTCATAAGATAAATACCAAGTTGGAGAAATAATGCCGTAATTCTATAAACCTGAGTTACTCTTTATTTGTGGCAATAAATGGCAACCCTACTGAGGAATTCAGTTGCCATTTCTTTTACAAATTTAATTATAAGCATTAGCAAACCATATAGCCACACATGAATAGCACTATCCAGATCTCCAAGTGATCTGGAACAGTTGGTGTGTTCCAATCACAATAATGTGAGAATAATCACATTAATAATGATTTAAGGAAAACACTTAGAATTCTCATCTTTGCTTTCTGAGATGGCCATTCCTGGATCCAGACTGATCTGTTTTTGTTGTCCTCTAACCCCACCCATTACTATATATTACAACATGTATGCTCCTCATAATTGTTCCAATCTAGTGAACTTAAAATAGGATCTCACAAACGGACTGCCTACTCATCAAATGGTCTATGTCCATCAAATACAAAACAGTATTTTTATTTCTTAAGCAATAAAAAGGAAAAAAAAAATTAAAGGTCAATACAATCCTTATTACCTTTACTTTTGAAACCTGTTATTCTTTCAAAAGATGAAGTTACTGTCACAGAATGATCTTTATAAACATACTCTCAGTGTGTCCTATCACATGCTAAGAAAAATTTATAAAGGACAAAGGAAAGGGATGCTTCAGTTGAGTTTCAGGAATATATCATTATGACAGTTATTTTGTCATATGTTTTCTTAAAAGAGCAGAAAAAAGATGTTCATTTTGTTCCCTGGGATATTCTGACAGAAACACCGTTAAGATTTCTTCAGAATAGCCAGATTAGAAGTCACTACGGACTCCACTATTGTGACATCCAGAAAGCACGATGACAGGGTAAGGCAAATGGAAAAAATGCGACTGAACATCACTACCTCAATAAAACCTCGTAATAAATGCTTGCCTACAATTTAAAATCAAATCTATTAGAACTGTATTATATTCTAAAAATATCACGTATTCTTAAATGTTGTAGGCATCAAATTGCTATAAATGAATTTATGTTTTACCTGTCTAGACCTTTAAAGACTCACAGAGAATTCTGGTGAAAAATAAATTCTTCCGAAAATTGGTTATCATGTCACTGTTTTTTCCATTTTGATTTGTATTTATGTTGTAATATTCTTGATTTTTCCATGAAGACTAAAACCACAGTTCAAACAACTTTATACTACACACATATTACTACAATATAACTTTTTCCTCCCAAGGCATTTTAAAAATCAGTTTAGGGGCGCATGGGTGGCTCAGTCGGTTGAGCGTCCGACTTCAGCTCAGGTCATGATCTCACACTCTGTGAGTTCAAGCTTCGTGTAGGGCTCTGTGCTGACAGCTCAGAGCCTGCAGCCCACTTCAGATTCTATGTCTCCCCCTCTCTCTGCCCCTCCCCTGCTCATGCTCTGTCTCTCTCTCAAAAATAAATAAAAACATTAAAAATTTAAAAAAAAATCAGTTTATATTCAAACAGAATTCCTGCCTATGTGTTTTAAAAAAGAACAAAGTACTACTAGTTTAAGAGATTATTTTTCATACACTTTTGGAACCTTCACGATTTAGAATGCTTCTATCATGATCACAAATGAGTCTTATAATTTGTTCTGCAAAAACACTGAACGTATGTATCCTAGTCACTGGTTTAATTAAAACAAGTTACAAATTAATGATAACTGATAAACATAACTCCATATGACTGTGATTTGTATTTATATCTGTAAACATTTTTACAAGTAAAATCCTAACATTTAAACAAAAAAAGAATATTGAGGCCTTTGATAACATAAACCAATGAAGCATTAACTAACTCTGGTTTACTTGTATTTTGACTTCAAATGATCATAATTTTATATAATAATTCTTTAATGCCCTACCTATATTTTTATGGTAAACAGCTAAACACACTCCTGTGTATAATTTTATACAGGCTTACCTCAAAGATACTGTGGGTTCAGTTCTAGACCATGCAATAAAAAGAATATTGCAATAAAGCAAGTCAAATAAAATGTTTTTGTTTCCCAGTTGCACATAAGTAATGTTTATACCATACTATATAGTCTATTAAGTGTGCAATAGCATTACATCTGAAACAATATACATACTTTAACTAAAATATTATTGCTAAAGAAATGGTAATGCCATCTGAGTCTTCAGCAAGTTATGAATCACTGATCACAGATCATGAGATAAAGCTGTTGGAAAATGGCTGCCCATAGACTTGCTCAACAGGAGTTACCACAACCTCTCAATTAGTAAAAAACAGTATCTATGAAACACAATAAAGGAAAATATAATAAAACAAGGTATGCCTGTACACTGAATAAAGTAGGGAAAAAGCCCTAAACTCAAGATGCTTACTATGTACAACGGAAACTAGCGTCTGCAAAAAGTTAAACGCTTATATACGCCATTAAAATGCCAAGAGAATTTTAGAAAACATGACTTCAAAGTACTTACTTGTGATGGCTACTGCTGTGACGATGGTGATGGTGATGATGGTGGTGATGATGTTTTGAATGATGCTGGTCTTTCTCAGTAAGAGATGAAGAAGATGAGTTTGAATGTGAAGATCCCAGGCTCTTCCTCTGTTCTTTTGTCTTCTGTAAAACTCTCTTGTATGATAAAGTACAGAGCCAGCATAATAACTTTCCATCAACCTTTTTAAAGAAAATACTTGTATTAAAGGTACCTCTAAACTGAGTATAAGTGAAAGCAGGTAAGATAAACTATTCAATTCCTGTGTGCACACTCGTGTTCTCTCTTACACACACACTGAGATTGTTGCAAAATGGAAATAAAATTAGACTTCACTGAAACTTCAGAAAACGCTTGTTTGGTATATCATAAAATTGGTGAGGATGATATATGGACCTCCATTAGTTTTGAAGTGTTTTTTAATTTGGAGAAACTTTTCTTATTACAAGGAAAAAAGCATAAATTGATAATGTGCTTCAAAGATCTTACCGAAGCACTGGCCAGAATTCTTAATTCACTGTGTATTTACTAAATGACACAGTAGTTCCCACCACAGTGAAAACTGTTAGTTTGGGAAACAAGGAGAGCTTAAATGACATATACAGTTGATTCTCATTATTCGCAGGTTCCTATCTGCAAATTCACAACCTACTTGCTAAAATTTATCTGTAATCCCCAAATCAACTTACAGTGCTTTGGGGATCATTCATGAACATGCACACAGCAGCAAGAAATTTCTGTAGCTGGAGAGCAAATGTTCCCTGCTGAAGTTTAACAAGGTGACACTCTGCTGCCTTCTTTCAGCTCTTATACCATAAACAAGTGTCCTTTGCATGGTCTATCTAGTGCCATGTTTTCTGCATTTGTGCTTTCTACTGATGATTCCACTGCTTACAATGAACCCCAAGTGTAGTGTTGAAGTGATGTATAGTGCTCTTTAGCACGAGAAGGCTGTGATGTACCTTATGTAGAAAATACACATGTTGGATAAACTCCATTCAGGCATATAGTGCGTTTGCCATGACTTCATTTAATCAAACAATTTATATCAAGTAAGGTATCTTTGAAGAGAAGTATTCACAAAACAAGATTAAGTATTGATCAACTAATCACAACGTTGTGACCACAGGCAAGAACCTAATCCTGTACTGCCCCCTTAGGAGCAATAGTTCAATATTCGTTAATTCAGTGTTTGCAGCAACTTTATAGAACCTAACTACCACAAATAATGAGGATCAAATGCACATGTGTCAAGCGGGAAGGGAAGAGACTTTTTTCCAAAATTAAGACTAAACCTGTAGAAAAAAAATTTTCTTTCTTCTACTTGTTCACACAGTAAGTGGTGGAGGGACATGTCTTACAACTAGGGTACAAATACTGCTGTGGAGGAACCTGGGGAGGAACCTGCTTCTCAAAGAGACAGTCATCCTCCAAATCAACTGAAATTGACAGACAACAGGAGGCCTGTGTGAATGCTGATCAGCAGAGGAATGGCACAGGCATACACATACTTTTTAAGTCACTGTAGGTAGAAAAAAACAAACAATGGTTGAAAACTAAGCCCCGAATCAAAAGGCACAAGACTAACTTTGAATTACACATGTTAATGTGCCATCAGGTATTTTTTCACACCAGCAATTTCATGCAACCAGCAAAAGGGTAAGTAGCTGAAAGGATTTAAAAGCAATTAGTAATTCTGAACACGACGTTGGATGACCAAATGGTACAGAACAGCCATCAGAGAATATTGTTTCAACATACAGTAATCTCAACTAATCAACACACATTGTACGTGATGCAACAAGAAGAAAATGCACTGTCCCTACTCTTCCATCTAACTATTTGTTTTCAGGGACCCAAAGGACACATCAGGTATTAGTGCATTCATCACAATAACTTCCCACCTGTGTGGTGTTTTAGTTAATTCTCAGAAGATATCATACTATAAATACCTTTCTTCTTCCTTCCTCCTTTCGATCAAAAGCACACTGTTGTTTGCACTGTTCACAGGTCTGAGGTGGTCCGTATTTTTTTTCTGAATTTGTACAACGCTGACACTTTGTACCAATAAATGCTGCAATTATGTTACAGTATTGACAAGGCTTAGGCTGAAAAACAGATACACACTTTTACTACATTTGCTCAGTAAAACATACACCAGTATACAATATATTTCTGGGACTAATCAAGGCAACAAGTAAAAAAATTTTGTCAGGTATGTCGCCCTCTCATATTTAACAACATTTATCATGTTTCCTATTTATGTATGAACATTTATTTTTAGAGTCATGCAACTTTTTCTTAACTCTATTAAATAGTTACATAAGATCATGGAAATGTATTTATGACTGAAGAGTATATCATATAATATAAAAGCTACATGTGACAAAGATCCCGAAGACTGAAAATAAAGGTACATACTGATACAAAAGTTTCCTATATTCAGCATTTAGGAGAATGAACTAATTTCATATCCTGGTTAGCTTAATTACTCTTTCATTTATTAAAAAAAAACACTTAACAACTTCTTCATCTACAGGTAAAGATGATGAAAAGAATATATATTATATGTGAGCTTTCAACTTAAGAACTGGCACAACCATATTCAATCTAAATTATGATAAACATACCTTGATTTTCTTTGATACTCAAAAGACAATACAGGATTTTACAGAAACTTAAGGCCAGCACTTTGGGTAACCATGACTTTACTATACTAATGTCTGTGATATACACATAACACAAAATTTCTTCTAGAATAATGTCAAGATTTTGTGAATAAATGCCTAATTGTGCTGTTATGTAAAAACTGTCAGAGGTTCTGAAGAGAGGATAAAAGTGTGATTATGCAAACTTTAGATAAGTGGGTTCTCCATAACGAAAAGTTTGTTTGCTATGTTTGAGTCTTTATGGAATAAAACCATAAAGTTCACGATCAAATTCAATATACACGTGTCCATAAAATGACTGTTAAATGTTGTCATCTTCCAATGAGACTATCTACAGAAAACTTCTTTCCTGAAATATTTCAATGTGTTGAATGTTTAAGGACATAGCAATACATATTTTTTACAAGGTCCGTCTTTGTGAAAAATGTTGAGTAGTAACAATAACAAAATATAAAAATGTAAGACATACTTACTGTGCCAAATTGCTTCACATTTTGAGCACACTTCTTACATATTGTATTAGTTTTGCTGAAAAGGAATTGAATATAGATGAGCAAATTTACATAGCTGAGGTAATTAATACACCACTGGACTAAAGCAAATATAGTTTGGATCTGTTTGCTTTAGTAGTTCTTAAAACTTACTCTAAAATAGACCAAAGATCTTTTTAGGGATGTGTATTATTCAAATTCAGTCTTTATTCATTAACTTTAGATAAATGTCTTTATACATTTTTATCATATATTTCTTGGTATAGAAAACAAAACCCCCCAAAATCCTCGTGTTTTCTATCCAGTTCCAAAATCTTCACGTCTGCCACCATTTATGGACAGCATCACATCTCCGTGCCTACCTAACCTTCCTCAGGGTCTTGTCCACTAGGATGATGCCAGGATCCACACATGAAGAAATTATTTGTCCTTCTCTTTAGGCTACTCTCTTGTATGTGCCCCGATCCTTAACAGGAATCACCCTCTTAAAAAGTATGTACTGTTCTTCTACTGGTAACAAGTTACTAGATTTCACCCTTGGAAGGTAGTTGGTAATATTATAGACCTTTCCTCATGTCCATGTCATCACTGATGTTTTGTCTTTTTTTTTTTTAAGCTTCATAGTAACTGTTTGTATTTCCATTTTTTGACAGCAAAGCTGTACATTTTCCATGCAATCATTTATTCTCCCTTTCTTCATGTCTAAACTGAAGTCTAGGTGACAAAAAGACCATTTTTTGGCAACACGGTCTCTCTCACCACACATAAACGGTTTACAACTTAAAATTTAAGAAGCTAAACCATCATTTAAGAACACTTTAATACAAATACGGGACGACAACCCCCAAGTGTTCCTTACAGACAGTGCTGTCTTTAACAATCAAAAACTGTTCAGTATACAAACCTCTCTTGTTGAAATTCTGATCTGCAGTAAGTACATTTTACAATAGGATGCGCAATCCGACATTCCTGTAATAAGACAATATATTAGTATCTATCTCAAAGTCCCAAATTTCACTCTTCTGGTAGAAGATTATTACACAACCTAAACATCTCTAAAACATCAACAATACCTGTCCCCCAACGGACCCAATTGAGTGATTTATCATGTAAGTGGTCAATTACAGCATACTTCCTTAGGGAAGGCATAGGTGTCTTTGTCTTTATTTGATATGGGGGTAATGCTACAAATAAATTAAGAAAGCTGTCAGGGCCGATTTTAAGGGTTGGTTAAATGTGAAACTACTTAATATTTTGCACCGTTGCTCACAGACAGCATCCCGGCTTTAATGGGATGGGAGGAGCTCCAAATCATAGAGCATTCTGTCCCCAAACCAGTCGCTTCGCTTTCCTGGACAGGGAAGAAGGATGCCATCAGCTTTGCGGCTTCAGGTTCCTAGCAAGAAAGTGCAAAAACCGTCCCCTGCCTCCCGGTGGAAGGAGAGGACAGACCAAGCAGAAAACCGAGATGAAAACATCTCCACCCCAGGGTCTCTGCGGCATAGACAGGTGGCTGCCTCCTCACTCAGCCCCACCCCTGAGACCCCTGAATGTTGTTGGGGCCCGGCCCCCTCCTGGGACGCCTTGGAAGAGGGCAAAATTTGGTCTTCCTCTCAGGGGCCTTTCCCATCTGATGCCCACGTCCTCGGATAAAGGGGTCCCGGCTGAGGAGAGCTCCAAGCTCCGAAGGCGCCGGCGAAAAGAGCCGGGCTGCAGTGCAGCGGACACCCAGCTCCCTCGGGCTCCGACCAAGGAAACCCCGCCCGCCCGCCGCCCAGCGCCCACGGACCTTGCAGAGCTGCTGGCCCTGGGAGAGCTCCTCGAACGGATAGCGCTGGGTACACTTGGTGCAGGCATACAGGGCCGAGGCCGCCATCCTGCTCCTCAGTCTCCTCCTCTCTTCCACCGCAGCCCGCTCCGAGGCGGGGCCCTACGGGGAAGTCGGGCGCCGCCGCTGCCGCCGCCGCCCCGGCCGCGGGCTCCTCCTCCTCCCCCTCCCCTGCCTCGCGCCCACCAGAGCCTCGGCGCGAGAGCCCAAGGCCCTGCGGTCGACACTGTCTCCCTCCGCCTCCACTTCCGCCCCCAGCCCTCTCAGTGACGCCGTCCCAGCCGCTCCCGCTTAGGCCCCTATAGCGGCGGAGGGAGACGAAGAGGATACTTCGATGCGGTTTAGCTGCGCGGCAGCGGATCCGCTTCCTTCTCGGCCTCCCTTCCCCATCTCGGATTGGCTGGGAAGGCTACTGCGTCACTCGGTCGCTCCTCCCAACCCCTAACCCCGGGTACGCAGGGAGCTCCCACAAAGGGAGGAAGTTGCTGGCCAATGACAGCCCGACGCTATCAGCGCGCGAAATCCGCTTCAAACTCGCCCCGCCCAAAGCCCTCAGTAGCTGTATCTAGCAGCCAGTCGCAGGTTTGAGTGAGAACTCCCCAATCCAATTGGGCAACTGTTGACGGAGGTTTACTCTCTGCCTCCAGTCTTTTTTTCTCCTTGACTTCCATTGGACCAAATCACTAAAGCCCCTCCTGATTCTATTTGTTATTGGCCAAAAGCTAAGTACTTCACCTGGAGAGGCGTCTCTGAGTGGGGCTCACGCTCTCTCCGGCGTTTAGTTCAAGGGAACTGATGGAGTGTTTGAACTTCGCATTCTCTTTCATTCAACTTCAGTCATTCGATTCAATTGCCACTGGAGACACCACTGCACCAGGCCCATGTTTCCTCCTACAGAAGGCCCGCCCCTTTTGTAGAGTGCCGACAGAGCGGTCCGGTGGCCGGCAGGATTAGCGGACCCCACAGCTTCTGCTATGCGCTACCTTGTGACGTCAGCGAGGGAAGAGGCGGATTCTCTCCTACTACCGGAAGACGTCCGCTTTTTTGATTGGCTGTGCAAGACGTCCGTTAGGACGTTGTTGCCTTTCCCGTGGGCACCGTGAGCGTGGGCGTCCCCGTGGGGGGTGTGCGCAGGGGTTCCCAGACCCGGCACCAACGCCCCAGCCCCTTCCATCAGGGGTTGGGCTTAGGGTCGCCCCTGGTGGGCGGCTCTCGAATCTTGGGGAAGAGCTTGAGAACCCGGATCCCCCCAGGGCTGCGGAGGTCCTTTGGGGAGGCAGGAAGATGGCGGCAGCGTCGGTCTCTGCGACTTCTGGTTCTCAGTTCTCGGTAAGAAGCGGTAGGCGTTCGAATAGGCTCGGGCCTGGCGCCTCTTTGCTTTTCCTCACCCTTCAGAGTGCTCTCGGCCCAGAGTCTCACCCCATCCTGGGGAACGGCCGGGAGTGCCTGGTCGTCCGTGCTCCCCTGACGTCCAGTGCTCCTCTGTGAAGGCTGCACCCTTAGTATCGAAATAGGCTTGGCCCGCCTCCATCCCTTGTGCTCCCCTCACCTTCCGGCCTAGCAGTCCAGGTTGCCGAACATTGCCAGCATTCGCTGGGATGGCTGCCCACGCCCTGGCCTTGCGAAAACGGTGCTGCTTTGGTCACGTGGGTGTAACGGCCCTTTTTGGAGAGTCTCCGAGACCAGGTAGGCGCACGGGTTGGCTTCATTGGCGGCGGCTGCATAGTCCGCAGCCTCAAGTGCTTACTCGTTGCTGCTTGTGCTGATTCCTTGCCTGCAGTGCTTCCCCTCGTACGTTCCCAGTAACTTTGTTCTCGCTGGTCTTAACCCAGAGCGCGCGCGTCCGACCGCCAGTATTACTTTGACTGCAACGTGTACGCGCCGTTTTAGGGCGATGGGGGAAGCTGAGCCTTAATACTGTTTTCGCCTCCACAAGGGCCACCAGCCGGTTCAGTCACTTATTATTTGTCGAATTGGGGTGTCGAACGCTAACTAAGCGTTTGGGGATCCGCCGCATTGGGAATAGGCAGGAAATGTGAGGTGGCCAAGGGAGCCTTTATGTCTTCAGTTAGCTAATGCTGAGTGCCCGGCATACTTTTAGGCTCTGAGATTGATTACACAGGTGAACAGGATGGAATCCGTGCTGTGAAGAAGCAGCCACTGAAGAGAAACTACCTGTAATTAGGTTGTTCCCCAGTTCTGTTTGAGAACTGCTGCTCTACTAGAAGGACCTAGGCAGGAGTGGTTAGCAGCGCTTGGATAGGCTAGAAGCTGTTTTCCTAGTAGGGGAGATGGAGCTAGCTAGCTGGGTGGGGAAGGAATTGTAAATGCTGGTCACCAGAACTGAAAAGAAGAAAAAGGCACCTGGGGCGTTTCTGGGTAGGTGCCAAGGCAATAGGAGCTTTGGGGAAACTCATTTGGAATGAGCAGAGGTCGTGTGGCGGTAGAGTTGGGTTGAATTGTGGCAGTAGGTGAAAACATGAGAAAAGAGGGATGGGGAAGGAAACAGGAGATTATTAGGGTAAAGTTATGTCATAGACGCTAAGGGGGAAAGTTTAGGGAGCACCAACAGCAGAGTTACCTTGGGGAAGACAGTTTTCCTCAGTTTCACCTTTTGGTGACTTAAGATTTGCCCTAACGAGTCCAGAAGTAACTCAAGAGTTGTAGCAGAATGGGAGTAACAAGTGTGCAGAAGGGAAGGGAAGATTAAGGAGAAGGATTGAATGAAGCACTTAGAGTTTATTCAGGAATTAGGTCAGTGAAAGAGAATAGAAAAAGAGGAACTATTAGACTATTAGGAGGAAGTGTCTGTAAGTAGTTGGATGAGATTATATAGGAGTTGTGGTTAATTGGGAGAAGAAGGCTTTTCACTGCTTTCAAAACTTAGACTGAGCAAGAAATACTCCTGTAAATGTTAATTGAGCTGTACTTTGCCAAGTCCATCTAGCTGTGCCCGGGTACTAGGATGTGATGTCAACCCTTGACCCCTCAGGTAGCCTGGACATAAATTTCAGAGAGTGTTCAATAGGAAAGCACATATGTTTTTTTTTGTTTTTTGTTTTTTGTTTTTTTTTTAATTTTTTTTTTTTCAACATTTTTAAATTTATTTTTGGGACAGAGAGAGACAGAGCATGAACGGGGGAGGGGCAGAGAGAGAGGGAGACACAGAATCGGAAACAGGCTCCAGGCTCCGAGCCATCAGCCCAGAGCCTGACGCGGGGCTCGAACTCACGGACCGCGAGATCGTGACCTGGCTGAAGTCGGACGCTTAACCGACTGCGCCACCCAGGCGCCCCAGCACATATGTTTTTTACATGCTTAGCTCAGCTTTAAAGTGGATTCTAAATATCAATAATATACTTTTCAAATATCTAGGACCTTTTGGAAATCAAAGTGTAACAACCGTCTCAATTTGACTTGCTACATCAGAATGTCTAATTTGAAAGTCACTGTCTCAGAGAAAGACAGATACCATATGGTTTCACTCTTATGTGGATCCTGAGAAACGTAACTGAGAACAAACTGAGGGCTGATGGGGGGTGGGAGGGAGGGCAGGGTGGGTGATGGGTATTGAGGAGGGCACCTTTTGGGATGAGCACTGGGTGTTGTATGGAAACCAGTTTGACAGTAGATTTCATATACTAAAAAATAAAAAAATAAATAAAAATAAAAAAAGAAAATGAAAGTCACTGTCTCAAAACAAAAATGACTAAGTTTAGTTTGTCAGTGTGTAAGAAGTGGCCCTGCTTTTAGACACTTTAATTGTCTTGTCAGAAATAAGGCTGGCATTTCCAACAAAATTTAAAAAACATTTTAGCTTAATAAACAGATGATCATAAAATAAGGCAACACAAAAACACCTTTTAAAACTACAGCATAAACTCAGAGGCTACTCATATTCAGATTTTAGGATTGTGAGCATCAACAATTCATTTGTATTCAACGCTGATAAACCCAGCTTGGAGCTAGCAAATAGTGCTAAATAGAGGTGCTTTTACCAGGCAAGGATTTTGACTGATGCGTTCAGGAGGAAGCCGCTACCATGTAAATCTCAAATGTGAACAGGATGGAAACAGGTGATACATTCACATCGTTTTGTTGTTTTTTTAAGTATATTTTGCAACAGCAGCAAGACAAGTAACAACAGCAGGTAACTTTGAGTGATTGCTATCATTTTCCTAGTGGCTGGCTCAGGAAAGCAACTGTGGTTGGCGCAGTGATTTTCAGTGGAAGTATAGGCAGCATAGTGTTGAAGACTGTCTTTCCTGTCCGTCCCTTTTTATTTTCCCAGTAACCGTCGTCAGAACTCTTAAGTGTCACTTTGGATTTAATAAGCTAATCTTCCTAACTGGTCTCCGTGGCATTTTAGCCAGGCCCTTTAACTCTTTCTTTCTCTTAAAAGTTTTATGAATATAACACAGATTCTTATAACATTGAATATATAAAACATTTATTTTGGAGAATAATAAAATGAATACCTTTATGCCCCTTTTTGCATCTTCCTGCTTTTCTCTCACATACACACCACCACTATACGTTTTGAAATTATAATAAAATAAACTTCTATAGCAGTAACTGGCAGTCATGATTTTAAATGCTTTTCATATATTAAGTCTTTAGTATTTCCATTTTTGAATGAGGAACAGAGAGGTTAAGTCAGGATTACACAACTAGTACATCATAGAGCCAGTTTGTTCACTAGTTTGCCAGCCATTCCAAAAGAGTCCTTTTGTGATCATTCCTATATGTTCCACAAGTGCAACAATTTCTCTAGAGCAGCAGTTTTTTTTAAAATTTTTTTTTTTTCAACATTTTTAATTTATTTTTGGGACAGAGAGAGACAGAGCATGAACGGGGGAGGGGCAGAGAGAGAGGGAGACACAGAATCAGAAACAGGCTCCAGGCTCCGAGCCATCAGCCCAGAGCCTGACGCGGGGCTCAAACTCACAGACCGCGAGATCGTGACCTGGCTGAAGTCGGACGCTTAACCGACTGCGCCACCCAGGCGCCCCTAGAGCAGCAGTTTTGAAAGCATGTTCAGAAGACCTTTGGGAGTCCCTAAGTCCCTACAACGGGATCTACAATTACCTTCCTTACCCAGCCACTTTGTGGGAGACCAGATTTTCTTAAACGTCAGCCAAAATAACATCTAGCAGAGTGAATGCAAAAGCTAATCTAAGAATCCAGCAGGCTTCTTTTACATCAAGAATTAAAGAGATTTGTAAAAATGTAAAAAAAAAAAAAAAAAACCACAAAAAAACCACTTTTCATTAAAGTTTTTGGATGATAGTTATTTTTCATTCAAAAGATACCGTATGTTATCATATGTGGATCTTGAGAAACTTAAGACCATGGGGGAAGGGTAGAGGGGAAAAACCATAAGAGACTCTTAAAGACAGAGAACAAACTGAGGGTTGATGGGGGATGGGAGAGAGGAGAAAGTGGGTGGAAGGCACTTGTTGGGATGAACACTGGGTGTTGTATGGAAGCCAATTTGACAAATTATATTAAAGATTATATTTATGGTAACATCATGGGTATATTGTTTTTAAATTAGTAAGTATCTTAATGTTTAGGTATAACCCACATGAACAAAAAAGCTGCTTGGGGTCTTTAGTAATTTTTAAGAGTGTGAAGGGGTCCCTAAACCCAAAATGTTTGAGAGGGACAGCAGTGGTTTTCAAACTGCAAGTTGGGCTGTGGCTTATAACTAGGTGGTGGGTGGTGGGATGTGTTTAGTGACTTGAGGGACATAATCTTTTTTAAAAAAAAAAAAAAGAGAAAAAGCTCAGCAGATTTTCTGTGATTGAAATTGCGGGGTCATAGAAGGTGCACCTTTGGCTTTATTTGGTGATGCTGAATTGTTTTCTAAAGCAGTTGTACTAGTGTGTTCCCACCAACAGTCACCTTTAATCCATATCTTTTTGAACAGGTGGTATTGTCTCACTTTTGAATTTTTGCCAAGAGAAGTGTGAAATGTTATCCTGTTCTTCTCACTGTGCTCCCCTGATCAATGTTGAAGATAAGATGCACCTTTTAGTTTTTCATAAATTTACTAGTTTTCATGTTTTTTTTTCCCTTCTGTGAAATGCCTGCTTGAGAGTTTTGCCTGTTTTTAATTGGTTTGTCTTTTTCTATTGATTTATAGTCATTCCTTATGTATTCTGGATGTTAATCCTCGTCTGTTAGCTGAATTTTAATTGCTCTTTGGCTTGTCTTTTTAAGATATCTTTTGATGGGAGTTTTTAATGTTCATGGGATAAAATTTATTAGTCTTTTTATGTTTAGTACTTTTTGGTCATGAAAGTCTTATATCCTATGCTATTAATGACGTTCTCACACATTTTTCTCTCCAAGTTTTAAAGTTGGAGCCTTTTAAATCCTTAATTTGCTTGAAATTAATTTGTGAGGTAGGAACCCAGTTTAATGTTTCTACTTAAGATCCACATTTAGTACATAATTACTTGTTAAACTTACCTTTTACCCGGTGGTTTACATTTCTAGCTATCAATATATTGATTTCCATATGGGTGTGTATGTTTCAGTGGGCTCTTCGTTCCAGTGTTATATTTGTCTCTCCTTGTGTCTATACTCACTGTCTTAATCATTCTCCTTTTTGTCTGAGAGAGTACCTGTCTTCCTTGTTCTTTAAAGAAAAATGTTAGCAATTCTTGGCCTTTTGCAGTTCTGTAATAGAAATTATAAAATCTTCTGTTGGAAATTCAGTTGAAGTTGTATTGAATTTCAGGTTCAATTTGGCAATAACTGAGGCCTTTAAGATATTGAGTCTTCTGTCTGAACATATTGTTACTCCAGTTTTTTTTTTATCTTTAACATTTTTCAGTAAAGTTTTATAATTTCAAATCTTGTGAATCATTTATTAAATTTGTTTTTAGTTTGTTTTTTATGTGTTTTCATAAATTGCATTTTATAGCTCGTATATAGAATTAGTATTCATTCCTTTCATATTAACTTTACTCGGCAAGTTTTCTTAAACTCAAACTCTTTTTTTTAATTTTTTTAAGTTTATTTATTTTTGAGAGAGACAGAGGCAGCGTGAATAGGGGAGGGGCAGAGAGAGAGGGAGAGAGAGAGAGAATCCCAAGGAGGCTCCACGGTGTCCATGCACAGCCTGATGTGGCGCTTGAACCCGAGAAACCGTGAGATCATGACCTGAGCCGAAACTGAGAGTTGTATGCTTAACCGACTGAGCCTCCCAGGCACCCCTAAACTCTTAATTAATTCTAATAATTGAAGACTCTTTGGTATTTTCTATTTAGATTATAACTGAAATTTTGATTCCTCATTTTAATCTTAACATATGTTACTTTTCATGATCTTAATATGCAGGCTACAAAATGGAGCACAACATTGATTAGAAGTTGTCTTGCAGATATCTTTGCCTTGTTCCTGAATTTAAAAGGAATGACTTAAGTTTTGTACCTTAAATACATTGCCATGATTTTTTTGTAAATTTCTTTACTGCTATAAGAAAATAATTCTTTAATAATGGCTGGAGAGTGAATTTTAATGATTGTTTTTTTGCATTTGTTGATGATCATATGGATTTTGACTTTAACATGATGAATGTTCTAATGTTCACCCAGTCTTACATTCCTGCAATAACCCCACTTTGATTATACTGTCTTATCTTTTCTATATAGGTGAGTATGGTTTGCTAAATTGTATTTAAATTTTTATGTACCTGATGTCTTCCAGCCATGTTGCATATTCCATTTGAAAAGAAGGCAAATAATACACATTTTTCACCATCCTTCATACTTAAGGCAGTGACAGAGATGTTCAGTAAATATTTGAATCTTAAGTGTTCCTAAGTAGAAACTAAAGTTGCCAAGGAAGAAAGTGGTCAGGTTAAACATTTTGCCTTTAATCCTGAAAGTTTCTCTTAGGATCATATCATTTTGGTTGGAAAATATTTATTGAATGCTTGGGGTCTTGAGGAGTGTTGATTAGGAGTTAGACTTGGGTTCCTTAGTAGCTATGAGACCTTAAGCAAATGGTTTAAGTTTTCTTAGCCTCGGCTTTTTTCACTACAAAATGGGGACAATAATATTTGCTGTGCTTCCTTCATGGGGTCCTTGTAATAACTAAAAGATAATATGAATGTGCTTAGAAAAAACACTCTGCTGACAAATCTAAGACACTATGTTCAGGGTTCTGAAAATGAATCGCAAATACAGTTTTCAGAATTCTAAAGTGGAAATGCTTTCTTACTTGTCAGGATGGTTGTGAGGGTCAACTCATAATGGAAATGTAAACTATAAAGTGCCATGCAAGTTTGAGGTTTGTGGGTTGTTTTTATTTTGCATATGTATATATTACATGTATAATTGGTGGGGGGAGCATAAATATTCTGCTTCAAAGATCCTTTGCCCTTCAGTAGTTCTCAGGTGTTCATGATTGGATGGCCTGTGGCACTGAAAACAAGAATTCCCTTGAAATCTTCCATCATCTCAGATGACTGTTGTCTTTAGAAAGGCCCTGTTTGCAAGGTTAGCTCTTTGGTAGGCAACTGTGAACCGTTTCCTACACTGATATAAAACTTTAACCTCAATGACAAGAGTGCCTCACTGTGCCTAAACTGTACAATGTGGTTTATGTTGAACACCAGCTTTCTTTTCGAGAGTTGGGAATGCGACCAGCCCCCAGTGAAAACTTTGGCCACTGAGTCTAAGGAGCTTCCTTGGTAGATAACACTTCACAAAAGTTGTTACTGTTGTGGCGCTGTTGTGCTGGAGGAATTAAGCACATCCTGTAGGACTCCACCCAGAGAGGAATTTTGAAAGCTTGTACCTGATATCTTACAAATTTCACCCCCATGCATCTTTTCCCTTTACTGATTTGCTTTGTATTCTTTTGCTGTAATTTATCCTAATCACTAGAATAACTATATTCTGAGTCCTGTCAGTCCTTAGCAAATCATCGAAACTGGGCTAGTCCTGTGAACTGCTGACAATCACAGTGACAATAGTTGGAACCTTCCCTAAATTTAAGTTCCCAGATACCAGCCAGGAACCAACCTTGCAAGTAGACATTTCTAAGTATAGCAGTCTCATGTCTGCTGTGTTCTCTTTTTACAGTCTTTCTATGACGTTTGTGCTCTTTGTTGTTATTTGTCATAAAGGAAATTATAATTTGTAATTTATATTTTATAAATATATTTGCAGTTATACTTTTAAATTTATATACTTTATTGAGTAGGATAATTCAGTCTATGGACAATGCAATTTTCCTGTTTTGCAGAGGAATTGTGTAATTCATTCATTCAACAGATATATTAAACTTCTATATCGAGTGTTTTTATTGGAATTTAAACTGTAGTGGGAATGACTGTGTTTTTCCAACATGAATTCTCCTGTGTCATTTGGGTATCCGTCATTCAATTCAATTCTGCCACTAACTAGCTGGAGGTAATGCAGGCCACACACACCATAAAGGAGCTAGGTCCCACATGACTGCCCCTATTTCATTAGCCACCTGCAAGTCCCAGGTGCCCTAAAGGTTTTTGCACTTCTGGCCACTCAACTACAAATTAAGGAGTTCACATGACCCTTACTCCTCACGTTTCTTAATTTGCTGGAATGACTCACACAACTCTGGGAATAATTATTATCCCCCCCCCCTTTTTTTTAAACTTTTAGAGAAAGTGAGCGAGCAGGAAAAAGGTAGAAGGAAAGAGAGAGAAAATCCCAAGCAGGCTCTGCACAGAGCCCGACTTGACTCGGGGCTCTATCCTACGACTGTGAGATCATGACCTGAGCCAAAATCAAGGGTCAGACATTCAACCCATTGAGCCACCCAGATGCCCCAGTTATAGCTTTTTTTTTTTTTTTTTCTCCTTTTCTTTTTATAAAGGATGCAACTCAGGAACAGCTAAATGGAAGAGATATATAGGGCAAGATGAAAAAGGGCTTCTGTGACAACTCTGGAACTCCTAGAGCCTTACTGTCCAAGAGTTTTTATGGACATTTCATCATGTACTTATGATTTATTAAATTATTGGCCATTAATAATTGAACTCAGTCTCCAGCCCCTCCCTTCTCCCTTCTCCTAGGATTAGGGTGTGGGGCCAAAATTTCTGACTCTAATCACTTGGTTGTTTTTTCTGGCTACCAGCCCTCATCCTCAAGTTACTAGGGGGTCCCACTATTAACATAACAAAGACTCCTGTCACTTAAGAAATTCCGAGAGTTTGTGAATCTGTATCAAGAACCAAGGACAAAACTATGTTTTTTATTCCACAGGGCATACAAATAATAAATATATAAAATGGCGTAAGTTTTTAAAAAAGAATAAAGGAGATAGGCTGACAGAAGGATGCTACTTTTGATAGGGTAGTCAGGGAAAGCCTTACTGACAGACTTTTGAGCAGATGACTGAATGGCCTGAGACAGGGAGCAGATAAACATAGTAAAAGAGCATGAAGTGTACTGTGGATTTTAGAAATCTAAAAGTTGGTCAGTATAGCTGGGAAATGATGAGGGGGCAAAGGTGGTGTGGAGAAAGAGTGGGAGGGAATCAAGTCAGGGTTAGCTTGGGGTCAGACACGTGGGGCCTTAAAAGCCATTGTAAGAATTTTGGATTTTATTCTGTGATGGAAATCTGTTGGAGGGTTATAATTAGGGGTATTACTCAAATTAATTTACTGTTTTAAGTGATAATGATTACTACTTGGAGACAGACTAAGGAGATGTGGACAAGAGTGATTAGGAGACTGTTAATGGCAGTCCAGACAAAAGATCACAGTGGTGTCAACCAGGGTATTACTAGTGGAATTGATGAGAAATTGGTGAGTTTCTGGGCATACTCTGAAGACAGAGGCCCAACAAGATATACTGAAAGATTAGATATGGGATGTATGAGAAATGATTCCATCCAGGGGTTTTGACCTGAGCAGGTGGGTAAATGGTGGTACTGATGGTTGGGTGTGCTGGGAGAGGAGCAGGTTTTGGCAGTTGGGTTCAAGAATTTGTTATAGACATGATCTGAGGTACCCTTATTGACATCCAAGTGGAGATAATGAATAGGAAGTTTAATTTTGAATATAGAGTTCAAGAGAGGGACTTCTGGATTCCATATTTAAACTTGAAAATTTCGCAAATAGAGGCTTTTCAAAGCCCTCAATGTTGCTAGGATCAGAGGAACCCATGTAGATGAAAATGGAATGAGATCATCAAAGGAATTAATGTAGAAGAAAACCAGAAGAGGTGGAAGGACTAAGCTCTGGGGCACTGCAGCATTTAGAAAGAGGAAAGAGAGAGAGCCAGGGAGATTCTTAGGAAGAGACCTGTGTATCAGGAAAACCAGAGTGTGGTCTATCTTCTAAGGAAAGTGTTGAGATGAAGTGATCTGTATCACATGCTTCTGAAAGGTCGCCGAATTCAGCAATATAAGTCATTGGTGAGGTTGAGCTTTTTCTCTGACTTGGTGAAGACTCAAGTGTGATTGGAAAGGGTTCAGAGAGTGAGGTGATTAAAAGGCGGCAGCAATTACAAATAATTATTTTGAGGACTTTGTTGTAAAAGCTAAGAAATGAGGCAAGAACTGGAGGGGAATCCTCAAATTTAGGAAAGCTTTTGTTTTGTCCTTAATGACAATGTGAAAGATCTAGTAGGGAGAAAAAGCATCAGGAGGGGAAAAGGTTTTATAGGAACCAAGACTGAATGGTAGATGGAGATAGGTCCATTAAACAAACTTCATTCCTTGTTTCGAGGGAGGGAAGGCAGGTTATATGAGAACAGGTGTAGTTAGGCTGGTGGTTCTCTTTGGAGAACTGGTTAATTGTTCAGTGAATCACCTAGAATATGGTTCCCCTGATTCTATAAGGGGAGGTGAGATAGGCAAGTCAACTGTTTTGAACTTCCTTTTCTCTTGTCAAACAAGGAAGTATACTAGATTGTTTCTATGGTTCTTTCCAACTCTTGAAAATACTACTTTTCTAATCCCTGAAGTTTATAACATCCCCAATTGTTTTTCTCACTTGGAAAAACTGGCTACTAAGAACACATACTGTTTTTTTCTAATTATATTGCTATTCTTAGGTGTTTACCTAACACTTTGTCATCTTTTTTTTTATTTTTTTTTAATTTTTTTTTTATTTTTTTATTTAAAAAAAATTTTTTTTAATGTTTATTTATTTTTGAGACAGAGAGAGACAGAGCATGAATGGGGGAGGGGCAGAGAGAGAGGGAGACATAGAATCAGAAGCAGGCTCCAGGCTCTGAGCCATCAGCCCAGAGCCTGACGCGGGGCTCGAACTCACGAACCGTGAGATCGTGACCTGAGCCACCCAGGTGCCCCTGTCATCTTAATTTTTAATTGTACAGTTCAGTAGCGTTAAGGGTATTCATATTGTTGTGAAACATCTCCAGACTTTTTCGTCTTACAGAACTCTCTCTCCATTAAATAGCTCTCCTTTGCAACCTCCCTGGTAACCACCATTCTACTTCCAGTTTCTATGAATTTGACTACTTTAGGTACCTTATGTAAGTAGGTGGGGCACCTGGGTGGCTCAGTTGGTTAAGTGTCCAACTTCAGCTTTGGTCATGATCTCATGGTTTGTGAATTCGAGTCCCCCATTGGGCTCTGTACTGACAGAGCAGAGCTTGGAGCCTCCTTCGGATTCTGTCTCTGTCTCTCTCTCTCTCTCTCTCCCTCCCTCCCTCCCTCCCTCTCTCTCCTGCTTGCTTTCTCTCTCTCAAAAATAAATGTTAAAAAAATTTTTTTTTAAGTAGAATCATGAAGTATTTGTCTTTCTCTGGACTGGCTTATTTCACTAAGCATAGTGTCCTCAAGGTTCATCAATTATGTAGCATATAATGGGATTTCCCTCCTTTTTAAAGCTGAATAATATTGTATATATATATATATATATATATATATATATATATACGACATATTATCCTTTACTATTTTTATTAGACACATTTGTGTGTATATGTAATGAGTTGCCAGTTTTGTGTTTCTTGGTTTAATTTTATTTCAAAATAGTTCTTATAAATAATTTTTGCAAGGCCATTTTATTTTCTGTCTTCTTTTTGCTTTTGCCTGATCTGTTACTCTTTCTATGCTTTAAACTGCTGGTAGCAAATGAGGACATTGACCCAACCCATTTGTAGTAACTGTGACTTTGCTTAAACCCAAACATTCAAAATGAGATGGCTGACTTAGAAAATGGAATACATTTTTAATAGCTTTTCAAAAGAATTTCATTATAACTTGAATCTTTATGTAGAAAGTACTTTCATAATTTGCTGACCCAACCTGAGCAGTATTTTTATGATACATATGTGACAAATTTTGTTGAAAGACAAGTCTTTTCTCTACCCGGTTTTATTGAGAAATAATTGACATGCGTCACTTGCCCAAGTTTAAGGCATACAACATGATGGTTTTACATATATTGTGAAGTAATTACCACAGTAGGTACAGCTAACATCCCTTTTCTGATATAGATACAAAGAGAAGAAAAATAATTTCTTTTCCTTGTGATGAGAACTTTTAGGATATACTGTCTTGACAACTCTCCTATATATCATACAGCCATGTCAGCTGTGGTCATCATGTTGTACATTACATCCTTAATACTTACAACTGGTAGTCTGTACCTTTTGACCACCTTCCTCTAATTCCCCTCTTTCCCAGTTTTTCAACTCTGGTAACCACAGGTCTGATTTCCTTTTCCGTAGAGTTTGGTTTTTTGTTTGTTGTAGATTCTACATAGAAGTGAGTTCACACAGTATTTGTCTTCCTGTGTCTGACTTCACTTAGCATAATGCCTTCAGGGTTCATCCATGCTTTTGCAAATGGTAGGATTTTCTTGTTTTGTTATGGCTGAATAATATTCCATTGTATATGCCACAACTTATTTATCCATTCATCCATCCAGGGACACACATTGCTTCCATGTCTTGGCTATTGTAAATAATGCTGCTATGATATGAACATGGAGGTGCAGAATGCTGGATTGTATCATAGTTCTATTTTTAATTTTTGAGGATCCTCCATATTGTTTTCCATAATGGCTCTGCCAATTTACAATCCCAGGAACAGTGCACAATGGTTCCCTTTTCTCCACATCCATGCCAGCTTTTGTAATCTTTTTTCTTTTTGATGATGACCATTCTTAACAGGTGAGATGGTAATCATTGTGGTTTTAATTTACATTTCCCTAATGACTAATGGATGTTGAGCATCTTTCATGTACCTGTTGGCCTTGCGAGTATTTGGAGAAATGTTTCAGGAGGGATAAATTTTGAACTTTTAGTTTTATAAGAGCTAGTAGGCAGTGAATTTAATGAAGATGGTTTATTTTCATTTGTTTTGGTTTGGGTGTTTTGGGTAAATCCTCTATGCATAGTTCTGTTAGTATCTGTGCAGTGTTCAATAATTCTAATAAAAATTGTTTTGAACATCTTAAGTGAATATACAGGTGATTTATACTCATAAATATATATTGTTAAGGAATACTTACTAACCAGTGACTTTGAATGGTAGTTGTTAAATAATAGGATTCTAGTAGGTTGTATGAAGACCTAAGGTTCTCTGTGAAAAATCATATTTAAAATTAAGCTAAGTGACAATTTGTGGTGCTTTGTAAGAACTTTAGCAGTTTTATATATTTTAAGAATTGAAATCTTATCCTGTTTTCCAGTCATCTCCAAAACCTGTCAGTTTTCCAAAAAGTTTGAAAAATGCCAACTCTTTTTTTTTTTTTTTTTAATGTTTATTTTTGTTTTTGAGAGTGAGAGAGACAGAGCACAAGCAGGGGAGGGCAGAGAGATAGGGAGACACAAAATCTGAAGCAGGGTCCAGGCTCTGAGCTGTCAGCTTGGAGCCTGATGTGGGTCTTGAACTCACAAACTGAGATCGTGGCCTGAGCCAAAGTCAGACGCTTAACCCGCTGAGCCACCCAGGCGCCCCGAAAAATGCCAACTCTTAATCCTGTCCGTGTGAAAACACTTTTTATATAGACTTAACGTTGATTTCCTTGAGTACCACTTTGAGACTTCACTCCTATACCCCTTCCATGCTCTTTGCCCTCTTCTTTAGTTTTCATAGCCATAGTATGTTCTGTATTTGTTTTTTTTTAAATCAGTGGGAAAATTGCATGATTTTATGTAGAAATAGTCTTTGGTTTTTAATAGAATGCAGATACAGTGTGGTTATTGTGATTGTCTTTGTTTATTCCAGGAGGTTGTTTACCGTTACTGTAAATATTCATTGTCCCTTTGTACTTTTCTGGATGTAGATTGTTCTGGAGCTGTATAGTATAATTCTGCAAAGATAAGAGTTGAGAACTTACTTTGCTGTGGTTATTTGAATAAAAAAAATGAATGAGAATTTTGAACAACTAGCAGTTCTGTCTTCCACCGTAGCTTTCAGCTTCTCCAATACTTCCCCCACTCCTGGTCTGCCTACCAATAGGAAGTCACCTACAACTAACAACATGCCACAGTTAGCATCCCTGCACTGAAATTATGTGGAACGTAATCCCAAATTGAACAGAATCCCATTCATGACAGAATGAATGGAAATAAAATTTTCATTTGTGTGGAAACAAAATTTTATATTTTTGGGTATTTGATAAGCTTTAATGTGTTCTAATTAAACCCCCTCTTCCACCTTTTTTCTTAAGTAAATGTAAATATTTTGAGGCAAGGAGTATGCCTTTCTGTTTACTGCAGAGTCTTGGACATTTGATAAATATTCAGGGAGTATTTAGTTGAGTAGGGATAGATTAATTCAGTCATTTTGTAACAGTTTCAGATACTATAAAAATATTTACTTTTCTGAGTATATTTTACATTACATTTTTTTAATTTTTTTTTTTTTTTTTAACATTTATTCATTTTTGAGAGACAGAGAGAGACAGAACATGAGCGGGGAAGGGGCAGAGAGAGAGGGAGACATAGAATCTGAAGCAGGCTCCAGGCTCTGGGCTGTCAGCACAGAGCCTGACACAGGGCTCAAACCCACAAACTGTGAGATCATGACCTGAGCCGAAGTCAGACGCTTAACTGACTGAGCCACCCAGGTGCCCCTTACATTACATATTTTTAAGTAAAATATATTAAACTTAATTGTGAGTATATTTAAGTATTTCTGTGCAGTATTCGTATTCAAGTTGTGTGAACATTATTTCTTTTTTATAGTGTCTGGCAAATGGCTATATGTAGTCAAATGTGAAACACTTTGGAAGTTTTATTATTTTAAAGTAATGTTTGAATTCTGTTATATAGTAAGTGGGCTCTGTTTTTTCTGTTATCTCCATCAGTGGAATATGGGCAATACATGAACAAATGTGTCTATGTATTTATATCCTATTGGCATTTTTAAATTTGAAAAGTAATTTCTGTATTTTTATTTTTCAGAAGAGCTTAGCCGAACCTTCAAGGTCTAATGGAAGTGTGGCTCGCCATTCCTCATCTCCATATGTAGTATATCCAACTGATAAGCCTTTCCTTAATAGTGATCTACGACGCTCTCCAAATAAGCCTACGTTTGCCTATCCGGAAAGTAACAGCAGAGGTAACAGAGCCTAACAAAATAGATTGGTTTTTTTTTGTTTGTTTGTTTGAATAGAGCCTAACAAAACAGATGGGGTTTTTGTTTGTTTGTTTGTTTACCCACTGCTTAAAAACCGTTATGTCTTCCATGTATTTTTAAAATTAGAGGAAAGTCTATTTTCCCCTTCCTGTTTCTTCCCTTCTCAAAATATAGTACCTTTCTTCTGTTTATTGATCGTTGAACACTATCTTCCACCAAATCATCAAGGCTAAATACTTTGGAACTCTGGACTGCTCTGTCATCTGTAATATCAGTCAGGAACCAAAAATCGGTGTTTTGCCTCTGAAGTATCCCAAAGACTTATTTGTTCTGTCTCTCCATTCGCATTGCTTTAGTTCAGGCTCTCATCATCTATTGCATAGGTAATTGTAATGCACTCCTACATGATTGCTTAGCCTGTGGTTTGCCTTTCAGCCCCATTCCTGCCATTTGCTGTTTTCCATCATCTCTCCCACTTAAACAAATTTCAGCACCTCCTCATGGCTTACATAACAAATTCGTAGATTTTTCATAAATCTACGGTATATTGACTCAATATGCCTTACCAGTTTCATCCCTTGCTTCTCTTCTGTTCTTCCTTACTCACACATCCTTCGCTCTGGCTTCTTTGAAATACCTGTATATTTGTTCGTGGAGCTTGCCATCTGTATTAGCTTTCTTGCTGTCTTAACAAATTACCATAATTCAGCAGCTTTAACACAAATGTATTATCACAGTTTCTATAGGTCAGAAATGTGGATGGGCTCAACAGGGTTCTCTGTTTAGGGCCCTACGTGGCCGAAAGCAAGGTTTTGACTGGGCTGTGTTCCAGTCTGAAGAGTCTAGGGAAGAATCTGCTCTCAGCTCATTCAGATTTTTGTTCAAATTAAGTTACTTGTGGTCATAGAGCTGAGGTTCGGTTGTCTTGCAGACTTGCAGTCAGTGCTGGATTTTGCTCCTAGAGGCTGTCTGCATTCCTTGCCATGCTTTCTTTATGTCCCCCTTCAGCAGTGGTGGGTCAGGTCTCTCTTCATGCGTCATATCGCTCTGACTTCTGCTGCTGCATCTTTCTAGCCACAGCTGGGGAAAATTGTCTGCTTTCAAGCGTTCGTGTGATTGGTTAGATTGGGCCGACAATGAGGAATAATCTCCCTATTTTAAGGCTTGCAACTTTAGTAACCTTTCCCAAAGTCCTTTTTGCCATATAGCAGGTATTTAGAATTTCAAGGAGTAGGACATAGCTATCTTTGGATGTCCATTCTGCCTTCCACACCAGCCATGTGTCAGGCTTACAAGTCTTTCTCATGCTGTGCCCTCTTTTTGAAATCTTTCTGTTGTAAAATTATAGATGTTATTGGATTGATACAAAAAAAAATTATAAAAGCTTAATGAATCCTAATTAAACAGTTCACAACACCATGATCTGAAGGGATAAAAGAAGCCTTTTTACTATCTTACACATTATATTTTCTTGTGTTTACTTTCCTCTTCCATCACCGTTTTTGCTCTTCTCTCTCATATTCCTTAAAACCACTAGTGATGCACAAGCAGAATTTAATATTATTGTTAACACACTGGTCTAAATACTAAATAAACATTTCCTGACTCTCTGCTCTATGAATAAATCTGCCCCGTTTAACTTTTCTTACTCTTTCATTCTTTAGTAATTACTTTTCTCTGAACTTATCTTAGAAGTTTCTTTATATAGAAGTAAATATCAGAACTGGATGTAATGTTGTAGTGGGAGGATTGATACCTAATTCCTAGACCACGTATTCGTGGCAGACCTCTGTTGGCATGATTATTGTGTGTGTGTGCTAAATTATTACTAAATCTTACCTGATTCTTCTCCACTGTGGGCTTTGTATATTTTTTTGTGCTTTTTTACCGTATGTTGTTTGAATGTTTTGCAAGTTTTATTTTTTGAAATTGCCAAAGTCTTTAACTGCTGTGTTCTGATGAGTAGCACTTTATCAATTGCTCTAATTAGCATTTTCTTTATTATCATCATCTTTGAGACACCGTATCCTATAAATAAGAGGTTTCTAGTTAGTAAGTTGAGTATCGAATATATTAAAAAACTCCAGACTTTGGGGCACTTGGGTGGCTCAGTTGGTTAAGCATCCGACTTCACCTCAGTTCATGATCTCGTGGTTGGTGGGTTTGAGCCACGCGTCGGGCTCTGTGCTGACAGCTCAGAGCCTGAAGCCTGCTTCAGATATTCTCTCTCTCTCTCTCTCTCTCTCTCTCTCTCTCTCTCTCTCTCTGCCCCTCCCCCACTCATGCTCTGTCTCTCAAGTCCCTGTCTCTCAAAAATGAATAAATGTTAAAAAAAACAAAAACAAAAAAACCCACCAGACTTCTGGTTAAATTTATTTTAGTAAGCACTTTTGAAACCTCATTATGGCCTAGGTTTTTACATTGGTGACTATACTTAAATATTATTATCTACCTTGTACTGTACTACACAATCAGTTCACAGTTTACAAATGTCAGTTTAACCTATATGTGGTTGAAACATAACATTTCTTTTATATAGAGAATCATTAGTAAATACAATTGGCCTAGTACTAGTGATTAAACACAAATTTTAAAACAGCAAAATGTGGTTGTGTGGTAAAGTGAATATATTTCATTTAATTTTCACAGAACAATTATATAATTATATTCAAAATTTACACATAGAGTAACATCTCAAATATGATTAGTTTAATATGTAATATTATAACTCTTTACTCATTCCACATTTTCCCCAACTGTTTAGTGGACCCTCAAATATTTATTGAATGAGTTAAGTCTTATTTTGAATAGATACTCCCTATTAAAAAATTTTTCTTCTTTACATGTAATAAATACTTTTCTTTTTCTTTCTTTTTTTTTTTTTTTTTGCACTAATACTTTAGGGGAAAAAAGACTTGTGATTCTTAAGTTCTAGTTTAATTTTTTCATTTGATAAATTACCATTTCACTTTGCACTCTGCTAATAACTTTGAAAATATAATTTGACTAATGCCATAGAAAGGGATAATTAAACTATGTTTCTTGTAATTCTCATTTTCATACTCATTTTGCGTTTTAGTTAGAAAAGAGGTGAACAAGAAATTGGAAGTTATTGGTGCCTTCAGAAAATGTATTGTCCTTGGAGCCCTTTAAAAAAATGGTAACTAATGTATGTCATTCCAAAAAAGTTTAACTTGTTGTTTATGTTATTAGTTTAATGCATTTCAGATGATGGTAGTATGCAGCATGGCTTGGACATTTGAAGCAAGGTAACCAAGTACGAGGCAATACTACTAGCCAGTGCTTCCAAACCTTTCATTTCATCATAGTACATGTGGAAAATGAAATGATAATACATGTACAGCTCATGGAGGTAAACTGATGGGGCTGATGGCGCCTAGTCTGGTATCTTTCACGGTGCCAGGCCACTCATGGCTGAGAGCTTAGAGAGAAACAGTCTTGAACTGTTACAAATTTGTGTCACACTTATTGGAAAAAGTTCAGTATTCTTGTGATCAGTGAGAGGAGTCAAGTTATGGCTATGGTGTTAGGTATTAATAACAATTTACTGCCCATCTGTTCTCCTGAAGCCTTTGTTCTCAAATTTTTTACTCCAAGAAACCCTAATAAACCCATTACTTGTTTGCATAAACATTTTAATGAAGAATAACTATTTTCCAAATTTAAAAAATATACTGTTAAGAGTGACATTGTTTTATTTTATACTTTATAAATCTACTTCTGGCTTCATAAAAGACAGCTTGATTCTCCTCTATTTTTGCATTCCATTTGTGTTGATAAGTTGTTTTGATTGAAGTATGAAAAAAAATCTGGCCTTACACAGATGTGTAGGTAGAAAATAAATAGTATTCTAATAATTTTTCCAACAATTTGTGGATATTTTTATTTGATACTACTCTAAAACGTGGCTATTGGTAGTTTCTTAAAATTTAGTTGCATTGTGGAAACTGAAAACATTGGTGAATTTTTCATATTCTGGGATCTCAGGGCCACGTACCCGATTAACTAGGAGGACTGACCTCACAAGTTTCAGAAGTGGTTCTAATTATGGCCGTGGCTTATTACAGTAGAATCTGAAGGAACCCAGATGCAGGCTTCTAAATTTCTCTCTTATGGAAGTCACACAGAAAGACACTTCTTCCTACAGCTGTAAACTGTATGATGTGTGCAGTGTTTCTGCTCAGGAAAGCCCACTTAAGGCTCAGACACTATGGCTTTTATTTGGAGCTGGTCACACAAATATTTGGCGCCTGCACAGTCATGCTGTTCACCATAAAACACATTGTTTTCACAATCGAGACAGGCTTGCCCAGAAGGATTTAGTGTTAGGCATACAAAACAACCTTATTAATTAGTAACATAGGGAGCATTCCAAGAGCCTAGTTTCCAGAGGCTAGCCAAGGTTCAGGCCTTCTGTATAAACTCTTTCGTGTGAGAATTTATTTTTTAATTGAAATATAGTTGACATACAATATTACATTAGTTTCAGGTGTGAAGCATAATGATTGGACTCTTCTGTGTATTCTGTTCTCCCCATAGTAAGTGTAGTTTGCTATCTGTCACCATACAGTGTCATTACAGTATTATTGGCTATGTTGCCTATGCTGTATTTTTCATCCCCGTGACTTATTTCATAACTGGAGTTTGTATCTCTTAATCACCTTCACCTATTTTGCCCATCTCCCACTCTTCTCCCTTCCGGCAGCTCCCGGTCCTCTGTATTTATGAGTGTGTTTCTGTTTTTGTTCGTGTGTCAGGTGTGGGATTTTTGTTGTTTTTGTTTGTTTTGGGTTCCACATACAAGTGAAATCATTTGGTATTTGTCTTTCTCTGCCTTATTTCATTTAGCATAATACTCTCTAGATCCCTTCTTGTTATGTATCAGCAAGATTTTGTTCTTTTTTTATGGCTGAGTAATATTCCATTGTATATGTATATTGATCCATTATGTATATATGTGTGGAATATGTAATATTTTATTTTATATACCACATCTTTATTCATCTATGATTTGCTTTTGTATCTTGGCTGTTGTAAGTAATGCTGCAATAAACATAGGAGTGCATATATCTTTTCAGATTAGCATTTTTGTTCTCTTTGGTTAAATGTTCACTAGGGGAATCACCAGATCATATGATATATCTGTTTTTAGTTTTTTGAGGAGACCTCCATAATGTTTCCATAGTGGCTTCCCCAGTTTATATTCTTATCAACAGTGTGTGAGGGATCGCTTTTCACATCCTTGTCAACACTTGTCACTTCTTGTCTCTTGATACTAGCTGTTCTGACTAGTGTGAAGTGATATCTCACTGTGGTTTTGACTTGTATTTCCCTGATGGCTAGTGATGTTGGACATCTGTTCATGTGTCTGTTTGCCATCTGTATGTCTTCTTTGGAAATGTCTGTTCAGATCTTCTTCCCATTTTTAATTGGATCATTTGTGGGGGTTTTGGTGTTGAGTTTTAGGAGTTCTCTGTATATTTTGGATGTTAACAGCTGATCAGATACATGATTTGTAAATATCTTTTCCCATTCAGTAGGTTGCCTTTTCATTTTGTTGATGGCTTCCTTTGCTGTGTAAAAGCTTTTTAGCTTGATACAGCCCCAGTAATTTATTTTTTTGCTTTTGTTTCTTTAGCCTAAGGAGACATATCCATAAAAATGTTAATAAGGCTGGTGTCCAAGAGATTACTGCCTGTATTTTCTTTTAGATGTTCTATAGCTTCAGGCCTCACATTTAGGTCCTTAATCCATTTTGAGTTTATTTTGGGGCATGGTGTAAGAAAGTGGTCCAGTTTCATTCTTTTGCATGGAGCTGTCCACTTTTCCCAATGTCACTTATTGAAGAGACCATCTTTTGCCCAGTGTGTGTTCTTGCCTCCTTTGTCATAGATTAATTGATCATATAAATGTACTTTTATTTCTGGGCTTTCTGTCCTGCTCCATTGATCTGTGTGTTTATTTTTGTGCCAGTACCGTAGTGTTTTGATGATTACAGTTTTGGAGTATGTCTTGAAATCTGGGATTGTGATACCTCGAGCTTTGTTTCTCTTTCTCAAGATGGCTTTGGCTATTTAGGGTCTTTTGTGGTTCCATACAAATTTTAGGATTATTTGTTTTAGTTCTTTGAATAATAGAGTTAGAGTTTTGATAAAGATTGCATTGAATCTGTAGATTGCTTTGGGTAATATGGACATTTTAACAATGTTTCAATCCATGAGCATGGTATATCTTTCCATTTTTTTGTGTTGTTGAGGAGTGTTTAAACAAATAATTTTGCTGATACATAAGCCATTCCAGAATGTAGAAAAGGAAAGCATATACCCCACCTTGGGTCTTTTTTTAATCCAGTACATCCCTGTGATACTACATTTGCTGACATACAGAACAGAAAATCGTGTGTTCCAGCCAATTGCATTAATGACCATAAATGCGAAAGTAAAATACTAGCAAAATCATACACAATTATGTATAATCTAATGAAGGAATGCAAGAAATGTTCGGTACTACAAAGTTTTATTTAAAAAAATTCTTTTTAATATTTATTTTAGAGAGAGAGAGACAGAGTGTGAGTGGGGGAGGGGCAGAGAGAGAGGGGCTAGTCCAGGCTCTGAGCTGTCAGCACAGAGCCCAACACAGGGCTCGAACCTACAAACCACCGGATCATGACCTAAGCCGAGGTCAGACACCCAACTGAACCACCCAGGCATCCCTACAAAGTTTTATTTTAATAAATACTTCTTAGTGGTTTAGAAGAAGAAGTTTTAAAAAACCTCAAATTGATATTAAAAAACATTTATTAATTTTCTCTTTTCATCTTACATGTGTTATATAATTCCAGGTATTTTAGAGAATTATTTAATTCCTTTAAATACTAATCTTAAATCTGGACTCTTCTATTCTCATAGTCTTTTCAGTTGATTTTTTAGTTTTCTAAGTTGTATGTGTTTCATGTTCATGTTTAATTACACTGTAGTGTCACCGTATACTAGGAGTAAACTGGCTCTATTATAAAATGTATCAATCTCATGTTTGGGGCCTGTAACATTCTAGGCACTAAAATTTGGTGAATGAATGAATTACATTAATAAATGGAAAGTTGTGCCTTGTTTTGAGTGAGAACCCTCGATTTTTAAGATGGCAGTTCTTCCAACCTATTATGCGGTTTCCATGAAGTTTCACGGAAATCGTTGTTTAGGCAAAATGGTTCTGAATATTTAATTGGTAAGAATAAATAACTTTGAAATGTTTTAAAAGTTTATATAGTGTGGGAGGGATGTTTATAAGGTTTTAATAGTTAAAATACTAGAATAATGAATCAGAATAAAAATACTGAAACTATAATTTCAGGTATGTGTGTATGAGACTATGGTAGAAGGTATATGTGTGTTAGTAATAATAATACCTATATATCTTAGTACTTGTGTGAATTTGGTATATGAGGCAATCGCCCTTTAAAGTTCTTCCTTCAAAACAAAAGTATCTTATTTCACATAAAGAATTAAATGTAAGAATATGTGAAACTCTAAGTGTAACAAAAGGAACATGTAAAGTTTATGTATTCTTGACATTGAAGAGCATTCTATCTTTGTAAAGAACTTGATGCAAAAGATTTCTCATTATAATGATAAAAAAATCAGAACAGCTTTATACTAAAACTGACAGCATCTAAACTAGAATTAATAAACTAATAAAATCAAAGGGGCAACTTTTTCTTAAGGAATTCAATAGAAAATTGGCCAATAATATATATTTAAAAATCTTCAAACTTTTAATAGAAATGCAAATTAAAATAACCAGTAGTAGCTTTTGTTTCTTAATCAGACTAACCGAAACAGAAATAGTGTAATAGTGGGGTGTGTTGGCAAAGACACATACTTTTAATGAAAGTATAAATTGATACAACCCTTTATGAAGGTACTTTACTTTCAAGAGCCTTTCAAATACGGATGTTTCAAATATGGATATTCTTGGACCCAGTAACTTCATTTTTAATTTTTAATTATTATTATAAGGAGATAATCTTTTAAGATGATCTGATTATATGAGGGAATGCTCAGTTTATTATAGTGCTAAAGTGAAAAAGAAATCATAAATTTTAATCTCAATTTAGTTTGCATATATCAAAAAAGATTGAAAGAAATAACCAAAAATGGTAGTCCTTATCTCTTGGTAGTAGGATTATAAGTTATACACACACACACACACGTATGCTGCTTTTTTATATATATTCTTCTTTTATATATTACTTTTATAATCAGAAATTTTTGGAGGTCAGTTTAAAGAGTGATTAGAATTTTTCCTATATAATGAAAAAACTGAGACTTAAAAAAATAATCCTTTTTGTGCTTGATATCTTTAACTTTACAATGGGATTCTGCATAGGATTCTGTTAATAAAACAGAAAAAGATTGACAGTTAATATACTTGAGGTTATGTATGAATTTTGTATGATTAATTTTGTATGATTAAATATTTTTACCATTTTATAAAATCTTTGTAATCTTTTGCCATAATAATTTGTTTACTTGAGTACCTAGCACATTTCAGAGACTCAGAAGATACCCTTTAAATAGGTTTAAAAAAAAAAACAATTATGTGGCAATAATTAACATTCCATTGTTCCCAAAGAGTGATTCTCTCCTGGGCCCACCTGTCAATTTTATTTTTTATTTAGATTTGCATATTTAAAAATAATTTTTTTAGTGTTTACTTTTGAGAGAGGGAGAGAAAGAACACAAGCCGGGGAGGGGTAGAGAGAGAGGGGACTGAGGATCCAAAGCAGGCTCTGCTGTCAGCACGGAGCCTGATGTGGGGCTTGAACTCACCAACCATGAGATCATGACCTGAGCCAAAGTCAGACGCTTAACTGACTGAGCCACCTAGGATGCCCCAAGATAAGTATGTTTTTTATTGAACTTTCTCCATATATATTGTTACATTATTCATGTTTGGATTTGGCAGCCATATTTTCTGCTCTGAAGAATCTTCAAGATAAGATTCGACGCTTAGAACTTGAAAGGATTCAGGCGGAAGAAAGTGTGAAAACCTTATCTAGAGAAACAATTGAATATAAGAAAGTATTGGATGAACAGATTCAAGAAAGAGAGAATTCAAAGAATGAAGAGTCAAAGCATAATCAAGGTTTGTTTAATTATGAAGGAAGTGAAACTTACAAATACACAAAATACAAAATGAAATACACAAAATAAGACTTGTAAAATTATTCTAAAAGCAAATTCACGATAGTGTTTTCTAGTGGTCAGTATCTTTGGGCACTCCAGAACTGCATTATACTTGAGTACATTCTGAGGAACACGTGGTGATGCCTTGCATTATATTTACTGATCCAATTCAAGACAGATTGGACTAGCATATAGAAAGAGAATGACTTAGGTCATCTGAATAGGCTTCTAGAGCTATTGGAGAGGGTTTATTGTATACACAGTAGATTTAATTCCCATTAACAGCTTGTTACAACTGTTGTATGAGTGAGCTAATTTCTGTTTATGTATTCTGTTTAGAATTGACATCTCAGTTATTAGCTGCAGAAAATAAATGTAATCTTTTAGAAAAACAGTTGGAATACATGCGCAATATGATAAAGCATGCAGAAATGGAAAGGACATCTGTCTTAGAAAAACAGGTATGGTGCCTCACAGATTCATTCACAGCAGTAGCTATGGGGGAAATTAGACTGACATAAAGATCTTTTTTTCTCAGTGAAGACTAATGGTTCTGTTATAAAAATCATTTCTCCTTTAATCCAAATCACTGATAGTAGTACCAGTAGTTCATTTTGAGAAACAACTAAGTGTAAGCTTTGAGAAAAATGTGATTTGTTGTTTTAACATAGCTATAAAGAGGCTTCCTTTTCGGATGACCCTCACACACACTGCATATCTTCTGCACACAGCTTTGATAGCTTCTGCTTTTGAACAGTATAACAGCCCACGACTGAAATTACTTGGGATCGTTTATAGGGTGGGGAAGAGGGTAGTCCGTTCAATCTGCCATATGATTGGAAATGGCAAAACATATATAGTAACATAGTCATTCTCTACTTTGGAATATTCCAGTTCTTAGCTTAGAAAGCATCTATAAGTGAGATGTTTTGACTAATCTCTATTAAGCATATATATTAAATAACCTTGTTTATTTATCAGTGAATTTTATCATCAGTGAATTTTAAATAGCCCATTTTCATAAGAATGGTTCTGATACTGGAAATAAAATATGATTTCGCCAATTTTTAACTTAATGTATTTTTTAAGGGCAGCAAATATCCATTAAGGCAGATTGGAAGGATCCACTAAGGTGGATTGGAAGGAATTAGTAATTGACACAAACTCCTGGGGAAATTACTGCTTTATTTAGTCATATTCATATTTCTGTTAGTATGATATCTATTGCTATAGTCTTATCTATGAAGATCTACTATTTATAAATTCAGGTACTTAGTGTTTTGGCTTTTTACCAATAGACCTCAATTTAGCGTATTTCTACTACTTATCCTAGTTTAATGGTTTACCCTGTGACTGTCAGGGGGCATTCTTTTCAAAGCCTTAATACTAGACCTAAAAATAATAATAATCGATGTTTTGTATAGAATTCAGAGGAAGCATAAATTATTGATACAAAAAAGATAATTATTGCCTTTAGAGATTAGCTGTGTAAGAGAACCAGACTCATTGAAAGTATTAGCCCATATATCTAGAAACTCTCAGCTGAGTATAACGAAAGTCTCAGGGTATAGAACCTACTGTTATAATGGTATATAGTAGGAGCAGGATTCCACTTGTATTTATTGATTTCTTTATCCTGTGGTTTCATCTTAATATTGTTTTCCTAGAATTTCTCTGTAGTATAGAAGTTCTGTGAAAGGCCAGATATTACTTATAGTATATTCTAAGTTATGCCCAGTATTAGTTGTGTTTTGTTTTTTTGTCAAATTCTCATGTTTGTGTTTACTACTATTTTCCAGGTTTCCCTCGAAAGAGAACGACAACATGATCAAACACATGTGCAGAGCCAGCTTGAAAAGTTAGATCTTCTTGAACAGGAGTATAACAAACTTACCACAATGCAGGCCCTGGCAGAAGTCAGTGCATGATATTGGTTCTTTTGTAAAATTGATCATTTTATAATACCGGCTATTCATAAGAAGAAAAGTGATCTTGTAGCAAAGAAACAGGAATTTTTAAGAGGAAGAAATGTAAATTTGGAAAGGGTGTTCACATTTTCTAATCTTGATTTACATAAGAAGTTCTTTTTGAAAATGTTGGAAGCTTAAATGTTTTAAGCATCAATAAGACCTGTATCACTTGGTTTAAGTTGTTGCCTTTAGTTTTAATTGATTCACTTGGGAGGTGTTTAATACCACTGAGATTAACATTCCAAATTTAGCTTCCATGCAGCCTATATGCCTTCATACGGAACTGTATTCTTGGGCCATAGATTTTACCCACAATTCTGTTTACCTCACAGCTACTTCACAAATGACTAATAATGAATCACAGAGGAGAGCGTCATGGTTACTGGCAAGCACAGAGTCATTACTAGAGTGAACAAGCTTGTGTTTACTGTGCTAAAATTTTATAGCACATTCCTGTGTTGCTGTATTAAAATTTTACAAACAGACACTAAGTCTTTCACTAACCATTTTTAATATTTATATCACTAGAAAAAAATGCAAGAGTTGGAAGCAAAACTCCGCGAAGAAGAACAGGAACGGAAACGTATGCAAGCTAAGGCAGCCCAGGTAAGCTGCAGTGTCAGCAGGCAGGCTTCCCAGATTTCATACACCTCTTTGTGTCAAAACAAAAGATTCATTGTGGACTTCTTAGATCATTTATATTTTGGAGGAGTCTACTATATAAATTCTCAGACGTAGCTTGATATAGAAAATTATTAACATTGGGGCGCCTGGGTGGCTCAGTCGGTTGAGCGTCCGACTTCGGCTCAGGTCACGATCTCGCGGTCCGTAAGTTCGAGCCCCCGCGTTGGGCTCTGGGCTGACGGCTCAGAGCCTGGAGCCTGCTTCCGATTCTGTGTCTCCCTCTCTCTCTGCCCCTCCCTCGTTCATGCTTTGTCTCTCTCTGTCTCAAAAATAAATAAACGTTTAAAAAAAATTTTTTTTTAAAGAAAATTATTAACATATTTTTGTAGGCAAAGAGTAAAAGTTGAGCAGTTTTTTAGAGTTGTTCAAATTGTGGGTTTTAATCAGCATTTTAAAAAAATCAATGGACTAAAAACCATCAGAGTAATAATACATAAGGATGTAAGACTTCTCACTTGGGTCACTGTTGGAAATGTTGGAAAACCATCATTTAGTTTCCTGCTTACACATTTTCCTTTCCCTTGGTGGCCTCAAAACACCAGGACAGAAATTGAGGTAGTGGGCTGCCTCACTATTGATTGCCATCAATAGTGACCATACCAATTCACAAAAGCTACTGGATAAGGAAAGTGAGCTCTGTTTGCTCCTAGTCTTTGATTTTAGTCCATGCATTGACCACCAGGTAGAATAGGTGAGGCAGTGTGAATCCACACAAACATTGAATTTTTATGTATACCAACCAGAACCACATTTCTAAACGATACAGCAATACTTTTGTTCCCAGTGAGTCTTACTGACAGGCTCAGTAAAATACCTTGATCGTAATTGAAGACTCTTTTAAGAGCTTATTTATTCAGATACCTCCTATTTTCCCTCCCACTTCCAGAGTCTTAAGACATTCATATGTATCTTTTCTCATATTAACACAAGAAGCAGGTCTTGATTCCAGAACAGTTAGGAGCAGAGGGTCTGCAGCTTAGGCTGTGGTCAGAGGCCAGCAGTGTCCTGAGTTCTGTTCATATGTGGGCTTGCAGGGCTGTAAACATGTTGTTATCCTTGTCACCTTGTCTGTTGCTTCCAGAACCCCCCAGAACTCTCTGATTTAACATAGTCTCTTTCTATTAAACCTGATATATTTTCTTTCTCAAATATTTACCTTGTGTTGTATTTTTTCCTCACTGTGCTGAGTTCTGTGGTCATGTGGCTTTATTTTTGATCACAACAAGTTTTGAAATGACTTGGTTTCTCTGCCCATTCCACTATAAGGTCAGCCACTTTACTGTATGTCCATTTCCACACTTGTAACATGCAAACTCATAAATTGTGCTCTATATACGTTGTGGTGGTGAGTTTTATTGTACATGAAATAAAATTAAACAAGTTCGTTATTTTATTAATTTAAAAAGTTATTTTACAGTATTTTCACTTTGTCATTTAGCAGGCATAATATAGGGACCAAATCAGTTATTATATCAGTAAAGCTTTTTTGAGTTCTGAGAGTGAATGCTATTCTAGTAGAATACCAGTGACCAGGGATCGTACATCGTTCCAAGTCAAGCCAACCTTAACTTGTATGGTCTTGGGCAAGATATTTAACCATTCAGAGCTTGGATTTTACCGTTGATGAAGTGGTCTTCATTTTATATCTTCCTAGTGTTGGAGATATCAAATGAGAGAAAAGACAATGAAAGTACTTAAAAATGTTAAAACTCTGCCACACAAATATATGACCATTACTGGGAAGAATTAAATAAACTGGAAGTTAAAACATTTTTAAAAAGTTGTTACTTTTATACTATTCAAACCCATTGGCTTCATAAGTCTCACACAGTAATAATTTTATCAGAGTAGTAATTTTATGTTCAATGAATTCTGTCTATTCAGTTGACTATGTATAAAGCATTGTTAGATGCGTGAGAATGTAGATGCTCCCGAGGGTAGGCATCCCTGTATTCCTTTGTCTCTGAATAGATTCTGTCCCTAAAGAATGCAGTCATTGTGGGAGTTAGTATTCTCGGTATTTCTTTTTAACTCATCCATTGGTTCTGAGTGTTCCAACTCCATCGTAATTTCCTGGGGAACTTTAAAATACTTTTAAAAACAATGAGGTCCAGAGAGGATCCTGACAATCTGAATGTTTCTCCTAAACCCCAGACGATTTTGATACATAAGCTCGTTTGAAAACCATTATTCTAGACAAAGACAAAAGGTGTGATAGTATTTGCTGACGTACCTTCCAGTTCTTTTGGACATAAAATTTCCAGTTTTCATTTTCTTATGATGTAAGGGTGTTAGTTTTTAAAGAGGGAGAAATGGGGGCACCTGGGTGGCGCAGTCGGTTAAGCGTCCGACTTCAACCAGGTCACGATCTCGCGGTCCGTGAGTTCGAGCCCCGCGTCAGGCTCTGGGCTGATGGCTCGGAGCCTGGAGCCTGTTTCCGCTTCTGTGTCTCCCTCTCTCTCTGCCCCTCCCCCGTTCATGCTCTGTCTCTCTCTGTCCCAAAAATAAATTAAAAAAATAAAATAAAATAAATAAAAAAAAAAAATAAATAAAGAGGGAGAAATGTATTTTGCTCTCCAGCCACTTTGTGTCTGGCACTGATGTAGTTGCCATGTGTAAAAAAGAAGAAAATATTGAAGTATTGGTTTGGATTCAGATATGTTGTATTTAGCTCATTAGGTATAATTTATGGAGCAACTACAAATAATGGAGCTAAACGGTTCCAAACTGGGGGGAAAAAAAAAAGGATAAGTTGTAGCACAGTACTTCAGGATAAAATGAGGGACTTGTATTGATTTAAAATATTTGGGGTGCCTGGGTGGCTTGGTCGGTTGGGCGTCCAGCTTCAGCTCAGGTCATGATCTCATGGCCCATGGGTTCGAGCCCCGCGTCGGGCTCTGTGCTGACCGCTCGGAGCCTGCAGCCTGTTTCGGATTCTGTGTCTCCCTCTCTCTCTGCCCCTCCCCTGTTCATGCTCTGTCTCTCTCTGTCTCAAAAATAAATAAACGTAAATAAATAATAAATAAATAAAATATTTGGAAAATGTTCACAGATTGATTCAAGACATAGTTACGCAGCTATGATATGTTTTTCTGTTTCTCTATTATAGGTTTCTACAGATCTTTACATGGCAAATCTAATAGCTTTTATTTCTGTAGCATTAACTTTAGGCTGTCCTGTTTTTCTTAGTTGCAGACTGGTCTAGAAACAAATAGAATTATCTTTGAAAATAAGGCAGCTCCATGTGTTCCCAGTGCAAGAAGAGTTAAAAAAAAGAAGTCAAAACCACCAGAAAAGGTATGAAAACAGGACCAATAAGTCAAAGTGCTGATTATTACTGAGTGTAATTTGTGTGAAAATACTCCTACAACTGTGTGGTACCCAGGCTTGGAATAAATCTTCACTCTCCGTTTCTTCATTGGGAAAATGGGGATAAGTAGTATCTACTTTTAAATTTTACCCTGGTAGTGAGATGGTATATATGAAAGCATTTTAGAACTGCAAAACATTGCCCAGATCTGTATTATTCAGTATTGCTCAGTGTTTTTATGTATATGTGAATATACATACATACATACATATATATTTATATATATATATACCGGTTCGTAGACTGTACTTGCTGTTTTGGCGGGTACGATTTTTTTCCTTCCTAGCCTTTCCGAGGCTAAGAGGCATGTTGTCAGGTATTACTAGGAGCTCAAGAATATACCAATATCAATAAAGCAAGTAGTAGCCCAATAGTACACTGAAATTTTAGATTAGTCATGTGAGTAAACTTGCAAGTAAACTTATCATCATGTGAGTAAACTTGTTGTTTTTTGTTTGTTTGTTTTGTTTTGTTTTTCCTTTCCATTCAGAAAGGTTCTAGGAACTATTTTACTGCACAACCACATTATAGATTATGCTTGGGGGATATGCCTTTTGTAGCTGGAAAGGTGAGTTGCTCCAACTCTGGATTTTTTTTTCCTTTACAATTTAGCTCTTTGAATTAAATCCACTCATCTGCCTGTATGCCTGTAAATGGTGAAAACATTTTTCTGCCCTTTTACTCGTATGGATCATAGTGATATAAGAAAGAGATGGAAGAAGGTTTTATGGGATTGGGGGAGCAGGGAAAAGGCTAGGAGGACTTTAAAGCAGATAAAGTATTTGTGGAAATAAAGATATGAACAATATCACAGACTCTGGTTTAGAGAAGGTATGGTTGTAGATAAGAGTAAATGAAATGGCAAATGGTATTACTTGTAGCGTTGGAATTTTAGTATCAGTCCTGCTCATTTATATTTAAATATAGTAGATATTTAAATAAATAGAAATCACATCCTATTTGTCCTCACGTGCATCATTCTCCAAGAAGCAGTCATAAATAGACCTGAATTTTATGTTCCTTTAGTGTTTAAATGTAGAGATGATAATTTTGTCAAATATCAGGAAGTACTAAGTGATTTCTAATAAGTGCTTAGCACTGTGTTAGTTTATAGCACTTTTTCATTAGCTCTATGTTGCTGGTTGTTTCTTGCGTAGATGCCTTGAATACCCAACTAAGTAGTGAGTTTGAGAGGCTTAGGAAATAGATTTTAATCTTATTTATTTATTTCTTTTAACCCCACAATAAATCCTTGGTGAAAGCTTGGGGAGTGAACTAATTTCTAACTTTTCCATTTGCCCTTTGTGGATGTGTGAGGCAGAAATCACTTAAAAAAAAAAAAAAAAATATATATATATATATATATATATATATATATATATATATATATATATAAATTTTTTTCCTGATCTTAGTGGCGGAGAACATTCAGTCTCACCAGTAAATGCAATGTTAGCTGTAGGTTCTTTGTCAATGCTCTTCACCAACTGGTGGAAATTTCCCTCTGTTTCTGCTTTTTTGAGTACCTGATTGGGTGTTGGATTATTTTATATGCTTTTCTTTATCAGATGGTATGGTTATGTGATTTTTCTTTTTTACTGTCAATATGCTAGACTACACTCTTTTTTTTCTTTTTAATAATTGAATTAAATAATTGACTAGTACAGTTCAGTTATTCCTGGAATAAACTCACTTGGATAGGGTATACATACTTCTTTGTATACAATGCTGGATTCAATTTGCTACCTGGCAGTAGAGACTAAGATAAAGAGTATCTGTTAGCTTTAGCACAGTGGCTTCCAAACCTGACTGGTGAGACTCACCTGGCAAAATTAAAAATACACATTTCCAAGCCCTGACCCACACTGATTGAGTTTGGAGTGCTGCCTGGGGATCTGCATTGTAAACAAGCTGTCTAGATGATGCTTATGGAGCCAAGTTAGTCCAGCCATCTTTTTGTAAATTAAAATAGCATATTGAGATTATTGTTTCATATTAAAAACGAAACCAGAAATTTTGAGAGGGCTACCAGCTTTTCGCTATTGTTGTTTATGTTATGTTTTCCTGTTACGTTTATGTAAACTTAGATCCCCCTACTATTTGAGGATAGAGAAATGAATACAGTGACAGTCCTTACCACCTGGAAGCACATATGCTATTTAACAGGTGAAATAGACATGGAAACATGATTATAGTGTATTGTGATAAATTCACTGAGTGAAATGCTCTGGGTGATCTGAGAATGGACTACTTAATTAGACCAATTCATTACCTAGAGGTTTTAGGGAAGTCTTTAAAAGTTACATATTTGAACTGTGTTTTAAAGAATGGTAAAATGGTGCCACACAGAAGAAATGGCATGTGCAAATACAGTTTATGGAAATAATACAGAGAAATTAGGGGATGATAGGACAAAAGGCCAGGGAGTATAAGTTTTAGCTCAATGATAGTAGACCCTTTGTCTATGCTAAGGAGTTTGGACATTAGCGTTAGTGGGCTTAACATCAAAGGATTTCAAATAGGAGAACAAACTGATTACTATTAGCATATTATTTTAGGAAGATAGCTGATAGCCTTATTGAATTAGAAACTGAGGAGAGCGATGCCAATTGCGATCTTCTTCCTATAGCTAGTGGAGATGGTTGCATAAACTGAGGAATGACAGTAGGGTGGAGAGTAAGAGGTGGATTGGAGGTATTTCAGAAGTTAAGTCCACGGGACTTGGTAATTGGATTCACCCTAGGAAGTTTATATCATAGGCTTTTTATGGGTAGAGATGTTTTTATTCAGGGAGTAAACAAAACAGATTTAGACGATGTGGCTTCAATTAATTCTCATTTTTCTTCAGTCCACCAGTCCTAGCCATGCTGTGGTAGCCAATGTTCAGCATGTCTTGCATCTGATGAAGCAGCATACTAAAGCCTTGTGCAATGATCGAGTGGTCAACAGTGTTCCTTTGGCAAAGCAAGTTTCTTCACGAAATGGTAAAAGTAAGAAGGTGTCAGTAACGCCTCCCTCCTCCAGCAGCATTAATGAAGAGTTGTCAGAAGTCTTACAGACTTTACAAGATGAATTTGGGCAAATGAGCTTGTGAGTTTTAGTTTTTGTTTTTTAAATTATGTTTAGTTGTAAAACTTTGTTTTAAGTTCTTGGTGACTTCACTAATCGTATTGTTAATTTATTCTATTCAGCAAGTATCAGAGCACAGTTCTTGAAGCAACCACTGAGCGATTTACTAGGACCTTAACAAATGCAACTGTTCTGGGGGAAATCTCTCCCTTTTTGAATAGTGTTAAATGTTTTGAAGACCAAGGTTCACACTTCAGTTTTATTTCCTTGTTCGGGAGCTTGATATACATTGAGTTTAGTTAAACTTGAATAGGTTAGGATGTATTTGAGGAACAAGATCCTTGCTTTCTTTCTGGGCTTTCCTTTCTACGTGTGTAATACTGTAGGAGGTGGAATAAAAATAATTAAGCCTTTGAAATTAAGAACTGCTTTTACATTTACCTCCAGTGCCTTTCTTGAACCTTTAAACCATCTTGTTGCTCTGTTTAAAAACTGGAGTCATTTTTAATGCACAGAGCAGTGGTCCCATGGTGAGTGGGACATGGTGGCCCTAACCATGAAACAGGAAGCTTTATCAAGCCCTACTTTTGTTTTTTATGTAGTGATCACCAGCAGCTTGCGAAACTTATCCAAGAATCCCCAACTGTGGAACTGAAAGACAACTTAGAGTGTGAGCTGGAGGCGTTAGTGGGAAGGATGGAGGCCAAAGCTAACCAAATAACTAAAGTTCGAAAATACCAAGCCCAGGTAACTTAATTTCCCCTTCCTTGTTTCTAATGATTATAAAACAAGAACAAGGCAGAACCAAAAAACCCTTTTCCCCAAATACATTGATTGATGACATTCAAGTGTATCACAGATGGGGAGCTACAGGAAGTATTTCTTTAGGAATCGGAGTTAAGTGGGCTAAGAAGGAAGACACCATCTTGTAATCTGTGAGAGTAGATTTTATCATCTAAGACACTTTTGAATATTGAATATATTTAATATTTTTACCTTTATAAGAACAACCTTTAACTTCTGTGATGAATTTAAATGATTCCACATTTTCCGAAGTCTTTTAGAAAACACCTGGAAATTCTTGATTTCGAAAGGAGTAAGTAGATACAAATATGTGAAAAAAAAATCTTTATGTTGCTAATTAAATTAGTAGAGCAGCCATTTATTTAATATCTACTAAGTGCAATGGGGAGGCATACTCCCGAATTTTCATCTGGAGAGATACGTAATGATTCGTGTCAGAGATTATTGGGACCACTGGGAGTGGGTTGACACAGGGCAGAGGGGCCGAGAACAGCTCGGCCGCCTGAAGCTCTTCTCGATCAGAGGTTGTGAATGAGTGTAGGTGGGGAAAAGCGGACAGATCTGAGGTAGGTCTTGGAAGTAGAATGATCAGGGCAACTTGCTGGTGAGTGTCATTTGGAGGGAGAGGGGATGGTGGTACCCCTGATGGAAATGGAGAAGGCTGGGAACAGAACAGGTATGGCTGCCGTTTACTAATGGATTGCTCTATAATAGGCACAGTGTTAAGTGCTTGTGAATATGTCATCTTACTTAATTTTCGTAGAAGACTTGTGAACTGGGCGTACTGTTTTACAGATAAGGAAAGCTGGGTTGAGTGTCCTGGGAGGTAGGCGTATCCTCAAGTGAAATTAAGTAACTTCTGTGTGAGGACATACCAGCTCACTGGTGAATGGCAGAGCTGGAATGCAAACGTGGTTCCTCTGAACTCCAAAACCTGGGCTTTTAAGCATTTTTGGTAAAGTTCACATTAAAAAAAAGAATAAATAGGAGCAAATGATCGCCGCAGGAGTAATGGTCTAATTTGTTTCTTATACATCAGGCTCAACCTTATTCTCTCTAACGGAATACCAACCTAGCAGCAGCTTAAAGTAAAAGTAAAGCTCTGTAAAAATAAGTAAATATAAGCTATTTTAAGTTTTTCTAAAGTAGTGAAATAACAAAAACCTTTTGTTAGTATTAATACATTACCATTACATCTCTTCATCCATCTGGAACATGTTTCGTTACCTCCTCAGACTAGTTTCTAGAACACCTTTCTTTTGTTTTCTGTAAGACCTTCCCCAGACCCTCTTGTTTCTTACTTGCTCTGTTCTGCACTTTGGCCACACACTGCCTTACCTTCTGAAACAGCATCAGTATTGATGTGTTTACTTGCATTCACTCGTTTGTATGTTGCTTTCTGTTTTTAAGCACTTAGCGTCAAATCACTCGTACCAGAGATTTTTGAAGACTTTATAAAAAAAAAAAAAATACACTTAGAATGTATTATTGGCATTTTAGCTTGTATGAGAATTAAAAATACCAGTTGCCAGAAGAGGACATTTTCATTGAATCCTCCTTTTTCCCTGCCTTGGTTACTTGTTGTAGCTGGAGAAACACAAGATAGAGAAGCAGAAGAGGGACTTGAGGACCCCCAGAAAGACTCTTGATGAAGAAGGAAACAGCAGCAGTCGTTCTTCTGGAATCACAGGGACCACAAATAAGAAGGACGTTGCCAAACCGAGACCTGGCGAAAAAAGCAGGAAAAATCTTCAGTTGTTGAAGGACATGCAAACCATACAGAGTTCATTACAAAGCAATAGTTTGTGTTGGGATTACTGACTGGTACCAGGTCATAAATTCTATTCAGATAATCTGTACCTCAGAAATCAGATTTTGGCAATTTACCCTCCAGGTCTCATACTCTTATGTTGGAATTAATGAATAGCAGGTGTTAAGGGGCCCAAGCTTCATTACACAGGCGTCCTGTGTTACGTATCATGACTAAATGTTAAACCACCTAAATGGAAACCAGGGGAGTTTTAAAGGCTAGGAAGCCACACACTCTGCATCTTTGTTTGAGATGAATTTGCTGTACTGAAATACTGCACTTTGTAAACAGATTACCAATTTTTTACTTGTGGGTGTGATTTTTAAAATAATTCCTTAGATAAGTAAAATTAGGTTTAAATTATCAAAATAGGAGGCTGTCCCATAGGCAATGTTTGCTTAAAAAGTCTCATTTTTAATCTTCCCCTGGCATGAATCGCCCTTTTCTCCTTTCCAATACATCCATTAAATACACTTTGTTTCGACTATGGATAGAGGTTTTCTATGTGTAAGTATTTATACAAATTTAAGAGGATTGGTTTGTTTCACTTTTTGACATTTCGAACACTGATCAATATTAAATACACTTCTATTGATATAATCTATCATTAAAAATTTTTGAAAGACCCAAGCATTCATTGTCAATTAACTGCAAAAATTATAAAGCATTTTTTAAAGTATAAACGAATTATTAATGAAGGAAATGAGGTTTCTGAGTGAAGAGAAGAGGAAGTGTTGTATAGCATATGCATATGTTGTTTTTAAATAATACCTGTTTGTAATCATGGTATTCAGTTCAAGGCATTGTGGTTTTTAATCTTAAAAACTCAGAAGAGCTCCTGGGACCTGTTATCGGTGTATAGTATGAGTGCAGTATTAACTGTACATGTGCCATTGTCATTGTGTTAATAATGTAAATCATAATTTTGAATAGATCAAGACATGTTAACTTTTTATAAATTTGCCACTGAAGTCAATAAAGCAGCTTTATTAAGGAAACACTGAAATTTTCCTTAACAGCCTGTTTGCGAAGGCTATATTTGTTGTAATCTCCAAAAAATGCATTTCTAAATAGGACATTAACATATTACGAGAAACAATAAGAATATATGCTATTATATAATTTATTTGCCTATCTCATGCTCACATAGAAACTAAACCCGACAAGATTGAACCGTCTCAAGGCCTAAAGAGTCCTAATGAACACATTAACCAGGTGTTAAAGAGATTTCGTTTTTATGCCTCCCCTGGGATCGAAATGGAGTTCTGGGCTTTTATCTGGGTAACCAGCATGAAATGCAGTGCCTCTCTGGGCACTAAGCTTATTAGGCCTCTTAATTGAATTAATTTTTTACAGAGTTCTTGATTTAGGGTCCTTCCATTTGGAGCTATTTGTGAGTGTTCTGAAATTGTATGTAAACCTTTGCTTGAGTGTGCGGTTTTGTATCTTCATTGAATTCACGACAGTGAGTCCACAGACCCAAGGCAATCACTGCTCTGGTGATATGGAAAACATTTGTTGTGTCTCAACCACCATTTCAAACTATTAAACTTTTGTTATCTCTGTGTTTGAATTTCAGGTCATTAAATTGTAGGAGACTCATTTTGCATTGTAGTGGCTCTATGTCCTAATTAGAAGCTTAATGGTGTTAAAACCCAGCCCATCCCTTGGGTAAGAGTCAAACTAAAATATCCACTCCAGCCTTTAATACGCTCAGGTGAGAAGTGAAAATAAGAAAATGCCAATGCCGCTTCAGTTTCCTTATCTGAGAGTTTATAGCAGAGGAGTACGTGGTCACACATCTACTTTTGTTGTAAGGGCACTGTTGAAATGCATTTCAAATACAGGTGTCCTCTATGTGTAAGATGCCAATCTGGATACCAGGCTAAGTAAGAAAGGTATGCTTACAGGTGGGTGGTAGACATCTGAATTACGTCAACACCGTGTGGTTAACGCAGTGTTGATAACATGGACACAGCGCTGTTGGGGACACAGAGGAAGGGGGCAGGCATGGCAGAGAGGAGTGATGAACAGGGGGTAACAGCCTGGAGGGAGCAGTGATCGCTCAACTCTGGAAAACTGGAATTAGCCAGAAGGAAGAACAGTTCCAAGTCAACAGGAGAAAAGAAAAGTATAGAGGCCGGAATCTGCAGTTGACACGGGAGAGTTGTGACCAGCTGAGTGGTACTTGTACATAGAAGTTGAGGTGTGCAGGTGAGAGTAGAAGGGGAAGCCAACAAGTTACAGGAGGCTAAAGAGCTCAGACATAAGCACATAGGTCTCTTTTTTATAGCCCCAATGATAAAGGAACCAAGGGCACCTGCACCTCCAGTAAGTAGTCTGTCAGCTCCAAGTTCTGTTGGTGTGGATAAATATATAAAAAATGCTAACACTCTCCTCCCCTGCTTCCACACCCCCCACCCCCCCCCCATGAATTGTGCTTTTTTCCAAGGTTTGTTAGAAACTTTTTTTTATGATTTAAATAATTTCTACACCCAATGGGCTCAAACTCGCAACTCTGAAATCAAGAGTCCTAGGCTCTGCTGACTTACTCAGCCAGGTGCCTCAGAAATCTTTTTAATGTGTAAGGGGGTGTGTGTGTGTGTGTGTTTGAATAAATTTGACATAGAACTGTGTGAATTTAAGATCTACAGTGTGTGACTTGGATACATTTACATATTGTGATATGACTGCCATTGTTGTGGTATTTCACATTACATACTTAACAGTTCAATATTGTCTCTATTCCTTATACTGTGCATTAGATCTCTCTGGCTTTTTAATACTACTTGTTGCAGCTTTATGTCCTTAAACAGCATCAGTCTTATCCTCTTCTGCCATCCCTGGTAACTACCTCCTCTCCTGGTGATTGCTATTTTACTCTTTTTTACAAGTTTGACTCTTCCACATATAAGTGATATCATAGAGTATTCATCTTTGACTTCTCTCAGCGTAATGTGCTCAAGTTCCATCCACTTTGTTGCAAATGGCAGGGTGTCCTCCTTTCTAATGGCTGAATAATACTCCATCGTGTACCTATAGCATAGCTTTTTTTATCCATTCATCCACTGATGGGCATTTAGGCTGTTTCTGAATCTTGGTTATTGTTAATAATACTGTTGTAAACATGGGAACACATACATCTCTTTGAAAGTCTGTTTTAATTTCCTTTGGATATATACCCAGGAGTGGAATTGCTGGATCATAAGTACATCTACTTTTAATTTTCTGAGGATATTCCATATTGTTTTTCATAGTGGTTGGACCAATTTGCATGCCTGCCCACAGTGTATAAGGATTCCCTTTTCACCACATCCTTGCCAGCACCTGTTGTCTCTTCTTGATATTAGCCCTTCTAAGAGGTGTGAGATGAGAACTTAGGGTTTTGCCCTGCATTTCCCTGATTAGTCATGTTGAGCATCTTCATGTGCCAGTTTGCCATTTTGATATCCTCTTTGGAAAAAAATGTCTATTTCGTTTTTCCTGCTTAACTTTTAATCAGATTGTTTGAATGTCGTATGAATTCTTTATATATTTTGGATATTAACCCTTCATCTGATAAATGGTGTGGAAATATTTCTCCCATTCTGTAGGTTCTTTTTATTGCTTGTGTGTAAGCTTCTGAGTTTGATGTAGTCCCATTTGTTAATTTTTCTTTTTGTTTGTGCTTTTGGCATCGTGTCAAAAATCATTGAGACCAACCAACATCGAGGAGCTTCCTCCTGTGTCTCCTAGGAATTCTGTGGTATCTGGTCTTACGTTTAAGTGTTTGGTACATTGTGAGTTAATTTTGTGAGTGCTATGAGATAGGGGTCCAATTTCATTGTCCTCTGCATGTATTTCTCCAGTTTTCCCAGCACCACTTGTGAGAGAGACTGTCCTTTCCCCATTCGGTGTTCTTGGCTCCCTTGTCAAGTATTAGTTGATTATATATGCCAGGGTTTAATTCTGGCCTCTATTCTGTTCTATTTATTGGTCTGTGTCTACTTTTGTGCCAGTACCATACTGTTTTATTACTCTGGCTTTGCAGTATACAATTGACCCTTGAACAACATGAATTTGAATTGTGTGGGTCCACTTATACATGAAATTCATACAATATTGTAAATGTATTTCCCTTATGATGTTCTTAACATTTTTTTCTCTCCGGCTTAAGAATACATGCTATATAATACATATACAAAATATGTGTTTTTCAGCTCTTTGTTATTGGTAAACCTTCTAGTCAACAGTAGGCTATTAGTAGTTAAGTACTGGGGGAGTCAGAAGTTATACTAGGATTTTAAACTATATGAGGGGTCTGTACCCCTAACTGCTCGATCGTTCAAGGATGCCTCTGGCACTGGTCTTTTTCTTGGGATTACTCTGGGCATTTGGGGTTGTTAGTGATTCCACAAAAATTTTTGGATTGTTCTATTTCTGTGAGGAATGCCTTTCATATTTTGACGGGTATTGTGTTGAATCTGTAGATGGCTTTTGGTAGCATGAACATTGTAACAACATTCTTCTAGTCCATGAACACAGGGTGTCTTTCCATTTGTCTTTGATTTCTTTCAGCAAAGTCATACAGTTTTCATCGTACAGATCTTTCACTTCCTTGTTTAAATTTATTCCTTAGTATTTTATAGTTTTTTATGCTATTGTGAATGGTGAGAGTTTATTTTTCGAATGTTTCATTAGTGTAAAGGAATGCAACTGATTTTGTGTCCTGCAACTCTCCTGAAATTGTTGATTAGTTCCAACAGTTTTTTGTTTGACTCAGAGTTTTCTACATATAAAAGCATTTCACCAGCAGATTGAGAGGATTTTACTTCTTTTCCTATCTGGATACCTTTTATTCCTTTGTGTAGCTAGTAATCCTAATAGTGTTTTGAAAAGAAGTAAGAGTGGACATCCTTGTCTTATTCCAATCTTAGAAGAAAAAGTTTCAATTTTTCTCCAGTGAGTATAACATTAGCTCTGGATTTGTTTATGGTTTTTTATTATGAATGGCTGTTGTATTTTGTCATGTTTTTTGTGTCTATTGAAATGATTGTGTGGTTTTTTATCTTTCATTTTATTGGTAAGTATTACATTTATTGATTTGTATATGTTAAACCATCCTTGCATCTTTTGCATTTTTTTTAGATCTTATTTATTTATTTATTTATTTATTGAGAGAGAAGACAGACAGACCAAGCAGGGGAGAGGGAGAGAGAGAGAGATTCCCAAACGGGCTCTGCACTGCCAATGCATAGCCGGACGTGGGGTCTGAACCCATGAATTATGAGATCAAGACCTGAGCCAAAAATGAAGAGTCGGATGCTTAACCAACTGAGCCACCCAGGCACCCCTATTATTTCCTTCCTTCTGCTTTGTTCTTTGTCGAATTTCTTGAGGTATAAAGTTCGATTATTTGAGATCTAATTTCTTAACATCTGTGTTTATTACTATAAACTCGCCTTCTTTCCCATTTCTTCTTTGACCTATTTGTTGTTCAGAAGTATGTTATTTAATTTCCACATATTTATAGATCTTTTCATTTCTTCCTTGTTGATTTCCAGTTTCATACCATTGTGTGGTCAGAAAAGATAATCGGTATGATTTCAATTTAAATGTGCTTTGTGTCCTGTCATACGATCTGTCCTGGAAAATGTTCATGTGCACTTGAGAACAATTTCTCAAGTATTCTGCTTGTTTGGTGAATTGTTCTGTGTATGTCTAATAAGTTTATTTGCTCTAAAGTATCGTTCAATTCCAGTGTTTGCCTTGTTGATTTTCTGTCTGGATGATCTTCACTTTGGTGCTAGTGGGGTATTGAAGTCCCCTATTCTTATTTTATTATCTCTTTCTCCCTTAAGACTTGTATTTGCTCAGTATGTGTTGGTGGTCAGGTAATTTATGATTGCTATATTTTTGTGATGTATGGACCTGTTTATCATTATCTAATGAGCTTTGTCAGTTTTACCATTTTTAGCTTGATGTCTGTCTTGATGTAAGACGATGTCCACTTTCCTTGGTATCACTTGCTTTGAATATCATCTTCCATCCTTTCACCTTGAGCCTGTGTATTTGTTTAAAGCTGAAATGAGTGTACTGTAGTGAGCATACAGTTGGGTCTTTTTTTTTTTTTTTTTTTTTTTAACCCATCCGGCCACTCTGCCTTTTAATGGGTGAATTCAATCCATTTTACATGTAGGGTGATTATTGATATGTGAGGACTTGCTACTGCCATTTTATCTTTTGCCTTCTAGTTATTTTCTCTCTCTCCGTTGTTTCTTTTTCCTTTTTTTTTTCTGTCTTCCTTTGTAAGCTGGTGTTTGTCCTTGGTTTTTTTGCTCAGTCTTTTTGTTTTGTTTTGTTTTGGGTCTCTGCTCTAGATTTTTGCTTTGTGGTTACCAGGAGATTTATGCAAAATATCTCATAGATAAAAGAGTCATTGTATGCTAATAAAAATTTATCTTCATTTACTTAATTTCATCTTTTTATTCCTTCCCTTTTATACTTTTCACAAATTATCTATTCTGTGGATTGGTAAATGTTAATAGCTGTTGTTACTTTTAATGCTCTTTCCTTTAAGCTTTATACTGTAATTATTTTATAGTCTAAAATAGTTATTTCTGTCTGTTGATGCCCTTTTCATTGTTTCAGCTTGAAGAGCTACTTCCAGCTTTTCAGGCGGTGTTAGTGGTGAATTCTCACATTTTTGTGGTTTGGGAAATCTTCCTGTAGCTTTTATATCTGGATAACTTTGCCACTTAGAGTATTCTTGCCTGGCAGTTTTTAAGTTGTTTGAATGTCATTCCATTCTCTCCTGGCCTGTAGAATTTGTGCTGAGAAATCTGATAGCCTCCTGGTGTGGGTTCCTTTGTTACTTTTCTCCCCCTGGCTTTTTCTCATTAACTTTTGACAGTTTCATTATAATGTGCCTTGGAGAAGGTCAGTTAGCTTTGTATTCGTGTGTATCCAGTTCCTTCCCCAGGTTTAGGAAGTTCTCAACCATTCTTTCTATAAACTCTCTGCCTCCTCCTCTCTCCTCTTTCTGGTCTACCCTTTAAGCTTATGTTGGCTTTTCTAATGGAGTCTGATAGTTGTTTCAGGGTATGTTCATGTTTTAAATATACTAGTTCTCTCCTCTTCCACCTGAATCATTTCTAAATTCCTGTCTTGTGGCTTGCTTATTCTCTCTTCCATCCGATCTTGCTCCATTTTCAATGCTTTCTAATGCATTCTTCATCTCATTTTGTCGTTTTGGTTCTTTAGAATTTTCAGTCTCTTTGGTCAAGTACTCCTTATGTTCATTAATTTTATTCCTAAGCTCAGTGGATTGCCTTTCCACATTTTCTTGTAGGCTGGAATTTTGGATTCGTTATTAGATTGCAGTATTCCATGTCTTTGGGTGCACCTGCTGGGGAATTGTCACCGTCTTTTTGTGATACTGTATTATGATTTTTCATAGTATTTGATGAAATGTGCCTGTGCTGCCACATTTTAAGTAGCAACACCTTTCTTATTTAGGTAAGGCTTTGTTCACTTTGATTTTAATAGTAAAACAGGTTGACAATTAGAAAACTTTCATTTGTTTTCCAGAAGGTGGTGCTATAGCACAAGTTTTGGGGTTTCCATAGTGGAAGTGACTAAGTTGGAAGTGTGTGTTAAAAAGATGGCATTTAAAAACGACTAGAGACAGAGTGGGGGGAGGTGTGTGCTTAGTTAGCACTTGGGGCTTTAGGCATGTTCACAGCCTTCTAGGGCAACCCCAGACTGAGGGATTCCCAGAGGTTCGTGGATGGACCTCTTGATGGAGTCCCAGGACATATGGGAGAAAACACGTCCCTTCAGCAATCTTTGCCTTTTTAATTTCCCTCTACCTAGTCACGGAGGTCTCTCTTCAGAAATCTGGGTGTTCCTGAAAGGCAAGCGAACCCCTCCAGCTGCAGCCCATGCAGCTGAGCAGACTTTCACGCACCCCCTTTTCCACCGCCTTTGCTAGAGAGGTGGCTACTCTCACTGCCACTGCAACACCCCTGGCTCCATAGCCTCCTTGGACTTCAGGTGCATAGATGGATGTCCTGGTGTCATAGGCAGAGGCAGTCATATTCGGTCATGGATGTCCAATTAGTTGTAAGTTAAGGGGGAGAGAAAGGAATGTCTCATGCCATTGTGATGCTGACATCACCACCAATGGATTATCTAAAATGTGCTCCACTTTGGAGGCTCCTGCAGAAGAGGAAAGGAAGCCCCTGGAAGGTTTAAAAATGATAAGTGATTTGCATTTAGATTGCTCTGGCCTTTGAATGGAATTTAAAGTGGATGTGAGGGTACTGAGACTGCAAGTTTGAAATTCTTGATCTCTGCAGTCATCTGTATTCTTTTATGTAGTATCAGACCAAGATGACAAAGGCTAAGTAAGCAAATAGGTAGAATGGGCAGGAAAGAATAAATCTGTAAAATATCTGGAATAGAAAACTTAGCTTTGATAGGCTGGCCACTTAAATACCATTACTAATTTTCTTATAGCCAATATCACATAAAGACTAAATCATTTTGGTACTGATTTTGCTAATATTGGATGTACTGAGAGAAATTCTAGTTCCTCCCTGCAAGACGCAAGAACAGGGGCTAAGGTTCAGACTATGGTGAATCAGAAAGTGAAAGAATACTGCATTTTTGAGTACTGTTTGATTTGGGTATTAGAAGCAAAATGGGTTCAAACTGAATATTTCAATTTGGAACGGGTGCTGAGAGACCCCTTTCTTCGAAAACTAGCCAAATAACGTTTCTGCAAAAGAAACTTCAGGCAAACAGAATAAGGACAAAGTTTAAAAGTCAGTTGAAGTTTTCTTTTAATGAAAGACCCAAGAAGCAGCTCCTTTGTTACAGTACATAACATATGGCTCTTAGGATATCAGGGAGTCAAATGTTTACACCAGTGCTGAACTGTTACTGGCAGGTGAACAGTGAAGCAGTATTTCCTTTACTGGCATTGAGACTGTAATACATTTTGACATGCAGTAAGCTCTTTGGTAGACTTAATCTTTCAGTGGAATTACAGAATTTGCGAAGTAAAGTAGTAGTAAAATAATTTCATGTAAAATTTGAGCGTAGTACTTCTCACCCATAAGCTATTTATACAGACTTCAGGGGAAAAAAGTCAATCCTAGTAAACTTTTAAAATATTGCCTCACAAGTTCCCAATTAACTTCTATATTCAGACACACACACACAAAAATGTAAATGAAATAAAGTGATAATGAACTTGTCAAATATGTTCCATTATTTTTCTAGTAATTGGGCAATGGAAAGTAATCCGAAGGGCATATGATTCTTTGAAATCCTGGACGGCTACTGCCTTCTCTTCTCCATCGCGCCCCCCCACCCCAAGCACCTCTCTAAGGCATCATTTTAGAACGGCTACCTAACACATCTTAAGTACGTGAATAACAACAGCAATAGTTTTCAACTACTACTAACATCATAATGTCCTCAAGACTTTGCCATACCGTATGTGAAGCGTGTGGGTGCAGAAAGGTGACCAAAGTAAATCACTCTACTACAAAAAAAAAACGCATGATGGGGAAAGGTGTATCCAATGATTTTGAACTTTCATGACATCGAGGCTCAATATATATAATGCCACAGAATTTCAGTGTTGGTTTGGTGTGAAAACTGATGCTCCTTCCCTCTGTCCAGTGGGTTCTCTTCCATCAAGAGGTATATTTCTGGAGTGGTTTGTAGTTTGATTTTTAAATCAGAGACTTGTTCCCACTGTGGATCCGATATGGAAGCATCTTAATATTCTTTGGGTGACTTAGAAGATTAGTGTCAAATCACGTAATTACATATGGGGTTATTTCACTTGTGCCACCTGCACTGCTACAGTTCCAAACCCACCCTGGGGAGATTTACAATAAATAAAGCAACTGAATTTCTCTCACAGGTGGGTTCTAACTTCAGAAGACTTTATGCTCCTAAAACTGCCACTGGGATCCAGAGTTCATGGCAACGACGGCCCCTCTTGAACGGTCCTTTCACACGACAGTTTGGACGGGAGTGACGCACTGTGCAGGAGAACTGGCTCTCTCAGAGGATGAGGTTGATCGGTTGGAAATCTCTCTCTGTAGTTCCTCTACTTTCTTCTGGAGCTCCGCTCGTTTAGCAAGAAGCTCTTTATATCTGTTGTGAATGGGCTCCTACAAGAGAAAAACATTGTCAAATCGTTCAGCCAGGCAATCGTAAGCGAACCCGAGTCAAATCATTCCAGCATACAGGTCTTTCCCTGAATGCTGCAGGCTGCACGTTCTCAGCTGTGGGGCCACGCCCACCTTTCCAGCATATGGGCGAGAATTAGCTGGACCCTGACGACACCGGTGCCCCCCCCCCAACTGTTTCTGGTGCCCCCCCAACTGTTTCCACAGAATACCCTGAAACTGGCACTTACTAATACAACAGAGAAGTAATAAGAAAACCTACAGGCCAAAATTCAAGATCTCCTATCATTTAGTTGTAGAGTTTCAGTCTTTTAAGCAGTTCTAAGTAGTATGTATATATTCCGTAACCTGCTTCAAAATGGACCAGAATTGTGTCAGGCTTTTTTCCTAAAGCCATTTCCTCAAACCTATTAAAATGGCCTAGAAGATATCCAGTCCAGCACACTCACTTTACAGAGGAGGGAAGAAAAGACAAGTGTCTCCTCCAGGACCATATGAGCAAACTCGGTAAGAGTCCAGTATACTGATGACCCACCCACACTCCCCCATGTAGTGCTTTTTCTACTACCCAATTATAACTATTAACAGGAAAAAGGCAGGTTTTAAATATACCCAATTTTTCTAGTTGCTTTGAAGTTGACAAAGCTAACGGATACAGCTGAATGGATGAAAACCCCCACTGACTATATTAAGAGCATATACCTGCGGCTTCATCCGTGGATTCCACCTGACATAATATCCCACCCAGAGCTCTAGGTGGCGCATGCTGGCTACTGGATAAAGGACATGATTGGAATAGCTCCCATAGAGAGGATTAGTGAAGTCTTCCAGCTGGCTGTTTATATAAGACCACAGTGACACCGTCCTTTTAGGAAGATTCTGTAAGAAGGAAATATAGGTAGTTTTGATTATTAAAATCTCTCTAGAGGGAGGGAACAGGGACACTTTAGTGAGAAGCCCTGCTTACATTAAAATCAGAGGGTACTGGGAAACCCTGCAATTCATGAGAAAGTTAGACAAGCCCCATACCAGCAATTCCACTCTTAGTGGTATATACAGAGAGAACAGAATCACAGGCACACAAAACCCTGGACACAGACGTCCAAATCCACATTATTCACTATAACAGCCAATGGGAAGAAACAATCCAAAGTCCATCAACTGATGAATGGATAAAAATGTGGCACATTTATATGATGGAATAATATTTGGCCATGACAAGGAATAAAGTATTGCTACCCACTACACACTGAACCTTGAAAACACACTAAGTGAAAGATGCCAGACACAGAGGCCTCATTGGGAATGAGCCCATTTATATGATGTATCCAGAAGAGGCAAGTCCAGAGATCAGGGTGTGCCAGGGACTAGGAGAAGAGACTGGGGAGTACCTACAAATGGGTACAGGGTTCCTTTTCAATGTTCTCAAGTCAGTGATGCTGATACTTGTACGACTCTGTAGATGTTCTGAAAAGTACTTAAATTTTAATTTTAATTTTATGGACTACAAATTATCTCCCCCCAAAAAGTTTCTTTTTCAAAAATCAAGATAGAGTTAAATTCTATTCAAGGCTCCCAAGAGAGGAGAAGGATCTCTGGAACCTAGGTATTTTTAATTAGCTAACATTTGGTAAGTTCTTGAGTGGTCCCCATGCACGGGAATACTGACTGCATGCTGGACACTGAAGATACGGTGTAACAAAATTTTTAATATCCGTCTTCAAGGAGCTTACGGTCTACTACATGGCAGTCACTGTAGTGCTTTGTAGTTTATTTTAGTTAACTCTCACACAATAGTATTTTCCCTAATTCACCGAAGCAGAAATTAACCTGCCCAGGGTTGCACAGTAAGGGAGAGATCCAAGATCTCAACCCAGGCAGCCCGGCTCCAGAGCAAGCACTCTGCCACAGTGCTTTAGAGAAGAGCATGAATAAACTCATTTACAACCACATTTTTAGAGTGAAGTGATGCAGAAGGAGACACCAAGATGATTTGGAATTTCATACACAGGACAGATGTATTTTGAGGAAGTCAGAAGTAAAATTTGAAATGTAATCCTCACACAGTTTCCTCTAAGAATCCCGACCACTTAACAGCGAAAATCTCTGGTGAAGTGGGGCAACATACACTTTCTACATAGTATCTCTTCAGTGTTTGGATGTTTTACAGTATTGTTTTACAATTAAAAAAAAAAAAAAAAAAACACCCGGGATGGCTCATATGTATGCAGAAGGCATCTGGGGATTTGAGCTGTCCGTTCATTCATATGTATATTTTTTGCTACCAGCATTTTTCTGTACCTGCTTGGAAGGATTTCCATCCTGTAGGGACTAACGAGTAGCACTGGTGCTCCGAAGATTACACATAACTTCAGTTCAGGCACTACTTTTACCCATAAACTCACCTGACAGCTAGCTGGTGCCTTCCGCCTTGTAACAGAGGTACTTGAAAACTGAATCAGGGTCAGATATATGGACCTTACAACATGTGAAAGAAAATATGGCCAAAGACATCATCCCAAAGAACTGTTAAGTTGAAATCTATCAGAGAATCCACCCTAGTCTAGGAAACATCACACATACTGGGAGTAAAGGGGGAGGGTCATGGCTCATATTTTACCTCTTTTCCTCTCTGCTGTTCGCTGTTACAGAGGAATGTTCCAAATAAACAGCTATATAGATGGTCCAAAATGGTGATGAGAAAATATTCATTGAATTCAAATGCTGTAGGAAACTGCGAATTGAATATCATAAACAAAAATAAAATTAGCACATCTTTTTCAAGCATATTCATCCCCACATATGGGTAGATAATTTGTAACACTTCCTAAAATTAGGTAAAACAATATTCAGAACTAGATATTTCTAATCCATTATGGCATTATCTGCTTTACCACTTTACCACTTTTCTGAGATTTCTCCCCAAATCTCCTTTTCTTGTGTGTGAATGGTCTGATCTTGGTGTTTCTGTATCCCCTGGGTCTGTTATTCCTAAACTTGTGGAGTAATGAATTTTGCCTTTGGCAATTTTGGCAGCTCTAAACATCTAAACATATTTTTCCATTACAATTACTTGGGCTGGGGGGTGGGGGCGCCTGGGTGGCTCAGTCAGTTGGGAACCCGACTTCGGCTCAGGTCATGATCTTGCAGTTCACGAGTTCAAGTCCCGCATCTGGCTCTATGCTGACAGCTCAGAGCCTGGAGTCTGCTTTGGATTCTGTGTCTCCCTCTCTCTCTGCTCCTTCCCTGCTTATGCTCTGTCTGTCTCTCAGAAATAAACATTAAAAAGAAAAATTTTTTAATAAAATTTTTTTAAAAATAAAAACGAAATTACTAAAGGGAGCTGGGTGGCTCGGTCGGTTAAGCATCCAACTTCGGCTCAGATCATGATCTCGCAGTTTGTGAATTCGAGCCCCACGTCAGGCTCTGTGCTAACAGCTTGGAGCCTGGAGCCTGCTTTGGATTCTGTGTCTCCCTCTCCTTCTCCCTCTGCCCCTGCCCCGCTCATGCCTCTGTCTCTCTCAAAAGTAAATAAACATTAAAGTTTTTTTTTTTTAAATAAGCATATTTTTCCGTTAAAATTACTTAAAATAGGATTTTATTTTGCTAGAGCTACCTAGCCTATTCATTTCTTTACCTCTACCGTTCTTAGCAATGTATAGATGAGCTTCTGGGTAAATATATTGCCATGACTTAACTACTTGTGCAAAATGAGGGAGGAAACCTCTTGGGTTATTATTGATTCTTCTGGCTGAAGCGCTAATGGATCAAACTGTCAAGTTTTATTGCTATCTGCAAATGATATTCTTTCACTTACCGAGAAATCTTACAAGAATTTCCATTTTACATGAAATGTAGGATAATCATTGACCAAATCTCCCAATTCTGGATGGCTTAAAAGAAAGATGGAAGAATGACTTTCCTAGATAAGTTACCTGTCTTGTCATTTGCCAGACACAGTCAATAAACTGAAGAAAAACAGGCGATCGGTCTGCGTCTGCGTGGTTCTTATCTCCATGGCCAAGTCTCTGAAGGAGAAAGAGCAAAATGAAATACTGAATGAGCTTGTGGGACTTTTCTTTTTCATGGAAATAATTTTATTTTCCAATAAAAGTAATACTGGCTCAATATTCTTTAAGGTTCAAACTCTTTTAAAAAGAGTCACAGCAAGGAAAATAGAAATCACTCATAATTTTACCAGATAGAAGTCTCTATTACCATTATGATGTACAAACTGTCAGATTATTTTCTGACATGCTTGTCACAGGAATACAACATTGTTTAATAAATGAGACCCAAATCTAAACAGTTAGTAATAGAGACAGCGGCAGTCAGATCTCAGAACCTGATGTTTCGTCCCAGAGATTTAATATTCCCTAAATATTAACAGTCACTTGTACAAAAGCCTCAGGAAGCAACCTCCTCCTTTAACACTTCTGGCCAGTGTGTGATACTCTGCTGTATCTTAGGTCTCATCCGTCTTTATCAAGAAGAATCACGTTAACACAAACTTTCGAAAACCTTTAAAGAATGCTTGACATCTACCTTCCAAGCATGTACTCACCTGCTTTCTGTTTTTGTTTTTGTTTTTTTTTTCTCTCTTCTAAGGACCTTTGCCCTAGATGACTGAAACAGACCCTCTACACTCCAAAGCAGGGATTCTAAAAATATGGTCCATAGATTTCTAGGGCTCACGTGGGGAGCTGGGGAACTCTGTGAAGTCCAAACTAATTTCATAATGATACTAAGACATTATTTGCCTCTTTCAGTGCATTGACGTTTGTAGTAATGGTACAAAAGCGATGAAGGATAAAACTTCGGGGACTTTAGGGGAAATGAAGCAAGGCACTGCGGTCAAGCTGCACTAGCAGTGTTATATTCCACCTTGCCACACACTTGCCGTTAAGTGAAAGGGGAAAAAGCCAGTTTCCCTGATGAAGCAGTAAAAATTAAGCTTATTGAATCTCTCCCCTTGGGGTGCCTGGGTGGCTCAATTGGTTGAGCGTCCGACTTCAGCTCAGGTCACGATCTCACAGTTCACGAGTTCAGGCCCCGCATCAGGCTCTGTGCTGACAGCTCGGGACCTGGAGCCTGCTTCGGATTCTGTGTCTCCCTCTCTCTCTGCCCTCCCCTGCTTGTGCTCTGTCTCTCTCTCTGTCAAAAATAAATAAACATTAAAAATTTTTTTTAAAAAATCTCTCCCCTTAAGGACAGTTGTTTTGTTTTGTTTTTAACGTCCTGTGTAACAAAGTGGAAAATACGCATGATGTTCTTCTAGTGTAAATTGAAGTTGATGATACAAACACTACTTTTTCATGCAACGTCATTTTAACTTGAAGGAACAACTAATATATGAACTATGGTTATTAAGACTTGAATATCCCACAGACATTTATTTTAAATGTACAAAATGAATGCATCATTTCAAGAAAAACGATGACAGGGGCGCCTGGGTGGCTCAGTCGGTTAAGCATCCGACTTCAGCTCAGGTCACGATCTTGCAGTCCGTGAGTGAGTTCGAGCCCCGCGTCTGGCTCTATGCTGACAACTCGGAGCCTGGAGCCTGCTTCAGATTCTGTGTCTCCCTCTCTCTGACCCTCCCCCGTTCATGCTCTGTCTCTCTCTGTCTCAAAAATAAATAAACATTAAAAAAAATTAAAAAAAAAAAAGAAAAACGATGACAAAATTCAAGCTTTGAGTGCAAATTAGATTTGTGGAAAACTACCTGCCACAATAAGTTTCATGCTATACAAACTTTGCTGATAAAATCATTGGTGATATTAACAAATGGGATATTATGATATTATGTAATGAAATTCATTAACATTGGAAGAGCTGGATAAGTCAGTAAGCCAGTACTTTCCAAAGAACCAATACATGATGTTACAGAATCACGCATGGGTAAAAGAAAAAATGTATTCCAAGTACAAGACAGACCAATGGAATTTAATGGAACAAACAGTGAAAACCTCATGGATTTAGTTTTGGACTCCACATTACAAGGATCATAGAAGAAATTAGCAGTTGTTAAATTTTGGCATAGTATTAGAGAATATCCAGGGGCGCCTGGGTGGCTCTGTAGGTTAAGCACTGACAGCGCAGAGCCTGCTTGGTATGCTTTCTCTACCTGTCTCTCTGCCCCTCCCCTGCTCTCGTGCACGCATGTGCTCTCACTCGAAATAAACATTAAAAAAAAAAAAAAAAAAAAAGAATATCCACAATTCCCTATAAAAATCTATGAGGACACTCTCTGATTCTCAACCTACATATCTCTGTGTGGTTTTCCTCAAAAGTCTGATTTTCCTCACTGCCTTCAAGCAACAGCAATATTGCAGAAAACTGAATGCTGAAGTAGTTGTGAAATTCAGCCATCTTCTAATAAGCCAGACCTGAAGGAAATTTGCAAAAGATGTAAAACAATGCCACTCTTTGCAATAAATTCTTTTGTTGTTGTTTCGGAAAATATAGTTAGTTTTCTTTAAAATGTTATTTAGGTTGGGAGCACCTGGCTGGCTCAGTCCATGGAGTCTGTATCTTGGTCTCAGGGTTGTGAGTCGAGCCCCATATGGGGTGTAGAGAGTGAAAATAAATAAATAAATAAATAAATAAATAAATAAATAAATAAATAAAATCATCTAGGATAACATACAGTAGTACCATGGTTTGATGTCTGTGTACCCCAAAATTCATGCTGAAATCATAATGCCCAATGTAATGGCAAGAGTCATTTGTCTGGGAACTCCTAGTCACAAGGGTAGAACTCCAGTAAGTGGGATTAGCATTCTTATCAAAAGCCCCCAGGAATGCCTGGGTGGCTCAGTTGGTTGAACGTCTGACTTGATTTTGGCTCCAGTCGTGACCTCATAGTTGGTTCGTGGGATCAAGCCCATGTTGAGCTCTGCTTGAACATCAAACTAGAGCCTGCTTGGGATTCTCTGTCTCTGTCTCTGTCTCTCTCTGTCTCTCTGTCTCTCTGTCTCTCTCTCTCAAAATAAGTAAATTTTAAATGGTTAAGCATCTGCCTTTGGCTCAGCTCATGATCTCACAGTTCACGAGTTCGAGCCCTGCATCAGGCTCTCTGCCGTCAGTGCAGGGCCTGCTCCGGATCCTCTGTCCCCCTCTCTCTCTGCCCTTCCCCACCTCGTGCATGCATGTACACATGTACACATACACTCTCTCTCAAAAACAATTAAAAAAAAAAAACTTAAAAAAAAAAAAGACCCCACAGAGGTTCCTAGCTCTCTTTACCATGTGAGGTCACCATGAGAGGCTGACAATCTACAACCTAGAATAGAACCTTCAGTGGACCCAAACTATGCTGGCACCCTGGTCTTGGATTTCTAGCCTTCATGAATGTGAGAAATAAATTTCTGTTGAAATTTGCAACGCACCCAGTTTGTGGTATTATGTTACAGAAGCCCAAGCAGACTAAGACAATTTATCATTTCTTTAATTAATATTTAAACATTTTTTAAAAATTTAATTTCTATAATGGCAGCAAATATTGGTAGTTATAAACCATATATGCAAAGTTCTTAGGAGTCATCAATAACTGTTAACAATGGAAAGAGGTCCTGAAATTGAAAAGTTTGAGAAGCATCACCCTACATTAACAAGGTGTGTGTATACTCTTTACCAGCTGTCCCTTAATTGTCAAATTCTGCTTTCAGAAAAACTATGGGCAAAAAATGGAGTAGGAATCCAGAGTTAGCAATTTAGGAATCCACAGAAAATTCCAACAGTCTGAAATGTTTACTATTTTGGTCACATTTATATGAACATGGGCAGCTTTGGCTGATTAAAACTTCATTCTTTAGGGGCGCCTGGGTGGCTCAGTCGGTTGAGCGTCTGACTTCAGCTCAGGTCATGATCTCACAGTCCATGAGTTCGAGCCCCGCGTCGGGCTCTGTGCTGACAGCTCAGAGCCTGGAGCCTGCTTCCAATTCTGTGTCTCCCTCTCTCTCTCTGCCCCTAACCCACTCATGATCTGTCTCTCTCTGTCTCAAAAATAAATAAAAACATTAAAAAAAAAAAAAAAACAACTTCATTCTTTGAAGTAAGAGGGGATTTTTTTTCCCATGTTTTTTTTCATGGTAAGTATATTTTAGAGAGAACTGAAAAATGTAAGCCATCTGAAAAGATACTCCAGATGCCCAATTTTATTTAACAGTTCAAGTTCAAAAGAGCTGACTACCCTTAAATGTCTGTTTCTTTCAAGTTACAGGTCAATCTTGAACAACACAGGCTGAACAGCACAGGTTCACTGACGTGGATTTTTTTTATAGTACTGTAAGTGTATTTTCTCTTCCTTACAATTTTCTTCATAACATTTTCTTTTCTCTAGCTTACTTTCAGAATACAGTATATAATACCTACAACATACAAAAAAATGTGTTGATTGATTACATTATCAGTAAGGCTCCCTTCCGGTCAACCATAGGCTATATAAGGAGTTAAGTTTTGGGGAAGAATCAACAGTTATGTGGATTTTTGACTGCACCCCAACCCCTGCACTGTGCATTGTGCAAGGGTCATCTGTATTTATAAACACTGCTGGGACACCCTGGTAACCACAGAATAGTAAAGGTTAACATTAGAGACAGTGTCTGGGCAAACATCTTTCAGAAAGTCTTTCATCTAATCTAGAAAATGCTGCCAGGAACTAAGCTCTCAGTGGCTTCAACACCTCTGACAATCTAACTCTCCTCTCCGTGACTCTCTTAACTCCTCCCACCCCCTTAAACTCCACTCTTGCCAAACTCAATCCCACCTAGACTTTTCCCCACCTTGTTTCTCTTTTTTGGGAAAATATTCCTACTGCTCACTCTCTAAGTTCTATGATTACAACTAACACAGATAAGCAATACAAGAGAACCAAGGCCTACCCAACTTTTCGGATTGCAAATTTAGTCTTTAACAGAAACACAGCTAAAAACCACTTGAATGTTTATTTAATTAACAGGTACAGGAATTGAATCCAAAGTATAATGTAACAGAAAAGCAAATCTGAAAGCTTAGTATCCTTTGAAAGGGCTATAATAACCCCATTCCTCTGCTTCGGGAACTGTGATTAGTTCTGGGTACCACACTTGAAGTAAGGCATGATCAAAGTCCAGAGGACAACTTGAGTGAAGAGGGGATTAAGATGGGAAAAGATTGAGGAAAAAAAAATAAAAAAGAATGTTTAGCCAGAAGAATTGAAATTTATGCATGAAGTGGGCAGAGAGCTATTTCCAAATACTTGAAGGGCTATCTTATTTGGATAAACAGTTATATTTGTTCTTGTCTTCAAAGGGGAATGTAAGAGAATGGGAAGGAAATTTTAGTTCACTATGAGGAAGAACTTTCTAGTGGGTATACTTTCTAGAGTGAGACCAGATAGCCTGAGGAAGAGACTGCTGATTTCTGGAGGTGTTAATGAAGAAACTAAATAATCATTTCATGGGGATACCACAGAAGACATTCAACAATGAATGTCTGGGCTCTGAGGTCTTGCCAACTCAGATCTGAAACCAACAAAAACATCAAAATAAATGTGGAGGCAAATAGAGGGCACAAAAATTTGTCATTTCTATAAAACTAACTATAATACTCTCCATATATATGGTCATTACAGTGTCAGTACTTGAAGAAGGATAATCAAAAAGCTGTTTTATTCCCAACTCTGAGTGAAAGTTTTATTTTTTTCTCTGATACTTCTTTTGGTCCCAGCCTGATTTTTTTTTTTTTTTTTAAGACCCTGTTCCTGTGTGAGCACTGCTACTTTGAAGTATTCTTAAATTAAGAATAATAATTAGGGGCACCTGGGTGGCTCAGTTAAGTGTCTGACTTCGGCTCAGGTCATGATCTCGCCGTTCCCAAGTTCAAGCCCCACTTGCTTCAGATTCTGTGTCTCCCTCTCTCTCTGTCCTCCCTGCTCACACTGTCTCTGTCTCTCTCTCAAAAATAAGCATTAAAAAAAAAAATTTTAAAGAACAATAATTAAACAATTCTTGGCTTCTTTTACATCTACAGGAAAGATTAGAAGTGCCTTGTAATTCCATAACCATTCATGCCAAACCGAACTGCATTTAATGGTAGAGACACCTTGTGGAAGTCAACGCATGGCATCTAATGTTTCCCCTGGTAGTGATCACAGAAGGGACCGAACCAGACACCAGACCTACACAGCCAAGAGAGGACATCCTAATGCTTTCCAAAATTAACAAAGTTCCCTCTAGAAGTTTATCCGTTTAGTATAAAGGGGTAAGTTTTAGATGAGTATCTAATGAATAAAAGGCATTGTTTTCACACGCCATATGAGAAATGCCTGTGATAGATAGATCAAGTCAAGGTTCTCTACTCACAAGCTGAAATCGATGTCCAAAGCTTAGCCATTCTTTTTCCACAAGGACTTCAAAGCCTCGGATGCTTCGATAGTAGCCATCTAACATGAGCATGGCAAGGGAAGTTAGCTGAGCTGTTCGGTCCCATCCGTCGCTGCAGTGCACAACCACAGACGTCTTTCCTGACTCTACTTTGTCAGCGATCCTAAGAGCCCCTGCAAGAATAAGCTGCAAGACAGATTTTTTTTTAAGGAAAATTTTAACAAAGTACTTCCTTCTTTAAAATTAACTAACACAGTTTTACTACGGATGATTATCTCAATAATATGTGGAGAAAAAACACCAGTCCCTTCCTAAAAAGAATTCTTGTAAGTGGAAGAATATCTATAACATTTTGCCTTTCTTTCTTTCTTTCTTTCTTTATTTTTAATTTTTGGGACAGAGAGAGACAGAGCATGAACGGGGGAGGGGCAGAGAGAGAGGGAGACACAGAATCGGAAACAGGCTCCAGGCTCCGAGCCATCAGCCCAGAGCCCGACGCGGGGCTCGAACTCACGGACCGCGAGACTGTGACCTGGCTGAAGTCGGACGCTTAACCGACTGCGCCACCCAGGCGCCCCACATTTTGCCTTTAGAACTAGAGAAACGTCATATATGCAGGCTATTAATCTACACAATGAAAGAGCCAAGTGAAGGGTGCCTTTGGGTTCTATACAAATCAACAGTATGAGTGAGAGAAAAGAAGGATTAAATTGTAAGAGGTCTGTTTCTAAGAATCTTCAAATATTCCAACATCATCTATTTAAATAAAAATAATTCGCCAAATGAAGTCCTATACATTACTTAAACAATGCTTGCTTCACCAAATTAGAATAGCTATGAAAGCAATAATATTGGATCTCTCTTAATGTATTCTATAGCTCCTATAGCTTTGACTTTACCGGTTTGATGTACGTCACAGCGCTTACAGCAAGCACAGTATAAAACTTTAGAGTAAGCTACCTTTCTGTATCAGGCAATAAAAATAGTCTCTAATTTTCGTGAGGTCAAATTGGCCTTCAATTTTGTCCGAATTTTAGAGATTCTAATGTGAGTACAAGTCTGCTCCTTAACACGAAAAATCTCCTTTCCCTTTATTTCATCATATTAATATGTACGCGCCTATAGAAGTCTGCATTTTCTGAAAACTGCTCAGCAGATCAATCTATTACTATGTCAATTTAAATGGTATTTAAAATAATTTCAGTTATTTTTAAAAATATGCAGACACTGCAAAAGAATTACCTCTTCTGAAGTTGATCTTGAGTTAAAACCAAAAAGAAAGACAACAGTATAATGTCCTTTAAAATGGTGGGTAGAATTCCGGGAGGCGGTGGTAAGAGGGAAAGAATAGATTACAACAGAACCAGATGCACAGTATAGGAAACTAATTCACTCAAGCAACACACCTTAGAAGTAGTTCTAATCATCAAAGCAGCTAGCAATTTTTCAGTGTATAGAAAGAGACTTTCACCTTAATTTCAATTGTATGAAAAGTGACAAACAGACAAAAGGACAGAGAAAGTCTTTGCTGGATTTTCCACAATAATACAAGAAATAACAACATACACCTAACCTTAATATGTTCAAGCCAGTGAGTAGATTCCAAGTTAGACAACCAGTGAGTCTCCTCAATGTTAGGGTACACAATCTCCTTAAGTTTTCGTAATGATTCTCTCATAACATGAATATTGTGGATATCCAGAAAAACGAGTTCTGCATTTTGATACGCATCTTCACTTTCATAACCTCCACCCTTTGCCTGGGAAAAAAAGCACACACCACAGGAATTCATAAATTAGTGTACACCCATTGTATGTAAACATACATCGAAAAGTGCCGCAGAATATCCAATAGCATGAAAGAGGACACACGTTATTAATGAATAGGAAAACTCCATGGGAAAATTTCAATGGCTCGGGACATCTTAACACAACTACTCTTTGCTACATGTTCTTTATAAAACAGAAAGATACACTCTTACCGTGACTTCCTAATACAGCTGTTATAAAAATTAAATGTGATTACATATATGAAGATCAACATTTTAAGTTTTATTTTTTGAGAGAGTGAGTGTGCAAGCAGGGGAGGGGGAGAGGGAGATGGATAGGGAGAGAGGGAGAGAGGGAGGGAGGGAGGGAGGGAGAGTGGGAGGGAGAGAGAGAGAGAGAGAGAGAGAGAGAGAGAGAGAGGATCCTAAGCAGGCTTGATGCTCAGTGTGGAGCCCGGCATGGAGCTCAATGTCACAAACTGTGAGATCATGACCTGAAATCAAGTCAGATGCTTAACCAACTGAGCCACCCAGGCACCCTGATACTTAAGCATTTTAAAGCACTAATTTTTTCCTACCTACATTTCAAGTTCTACTCAAACATAATTTATTACATTAGACTGAAATCACCAGCTCCATGTGCAGGGACAACATCTATCTAGTTTCTTACTGGACCATGCTTCTCCACCTCCCTTCCTCTTCACCTCATTTAATCTGAATATTTGTAAAATGCTTTGCAATCGTAATGACTTGCTTCTATTTTAGCCACATAATTATTTTTAAGAAAAAAGATGGAACAAGTATAAAAGCACAGAATACCAGAATAAATTACTATCTCTACCCTCAAATACTTAAATCTACATCTGCAGAACAGACTGAGAAATATTTGGTCTTAAAAATAAGCTGTGGCTGGAAAGAACTTAATTCTTCTGGACTGAATCTTTCTCTGTTTTTTAAATAAAGTATACTATCTCCTACCTCTCATGTATAAAAATCAACTTCTTAGAGAACTAATGGAAAAACATGAGAAAAATATTAGAATGGCCACTGTAGTTATATAAAATTAAGTGATCATATGACTCACACCATTGAAAACAACAAAACTCACGAACTCATAACCAACAACAAATTAGGGAAAAAAACACAGAAGGTCAAGCTTCCTTTCTGACATTAGATAGTCTGGGAAATAGTTTGGATTCAAGACTGGCACAAGTACAAAGTTAACAGTGTTTCGGCAGGGACCTATTAACAAGGATTACTCCTGGAGAGTGGAAACACAACAGGTCAGGGGTAAGAGAGACAGACTTTCAATTCAAATTGGTTACAACATATTCTGGAAAGATGGTAGTGGAAACTACACAGAACCAGTCACAAAAACAAACAGAATGAAAATGCTCTGGAATCAGATAGTTGTAGAACTTTGTGAATATACTAAAAATATTTGAATACACACTTAAAAAGAGTGCATTTTATGGCAGGTGCATTACATTTCAATAAAATCAACAATTAAAAAAAAAAAAAAACACAGCAACCAGATAGTAAAATTAAAACCACACAAATCATTTAAAACAGAAATGGGGGGGCGCCTGGGTGGCGCAGTCGGTTAAGCGTCCGGCTTCAGCCAGGTCACGATCTCACGGTCCGTGAGTTCGAGCCCCGCGTCAGGCTCTGGGCTGATGGCTCAGAGCCTGGAGCCTGTTTCCGATTCTGTGTCTCCCTCTCTCTCTGTCCCTCCCCCGTTCATGCTCTGTCTCTCTCTGTCCCAAAAATAAATAAACGTTGAAAAAAAAAATTTAAAAAAAAAAAAAAAAAAAAAAAAAAAAACAGAAATGGATACAAGGCATTCGGTGAAACTTCAATACCACCAAGAGCCACAAGAGCTGAATGCTGTCAATGAACCTGTGGGAAGCAGCAGAGGGAGTAATGGATATAAGATGGACTGGAGAACAGGAGAACTTTATACCTTATACACAAAAGAGCCTTATACTTTTTAGTGTTTGTTCTGCTTCTGGTTTTGGCCTTCGTCTTCTGGCACTACAGGAGAGCCCAACAGGTCAATCTCGGAAGTGTAAACCAGGAAGGGTTCTGTCCATACTAACAGCTGGGGAGTCTAACGGATCTATAGCAGATCTGAAGGGGCCAAACCAATGTAACGCTTATGCATTCCCCTAACAGTCCAGCCAGGGACCACTTCTGCTAAGTACATAATCAAAGGTGAGCAGGACAGAGACAAAGGAAGAGAAGGTCCAGACAAAACAAGACCAAGGAAGAGAATATCTTTCTGATAAAAAGAATGGGGGGAGGGTGCTGGGTGGGAGAGACAGGACAGAGCCAAGAAATCTCAGAAAGTAAGACTTCATATTTTTTAACGCTACATGCAAAAAACACAAGAGGCAGCTCAGTGAAATGAACTCTTCTAACCTCTGAGTACACCTACCTTGAGCCATGCCCTCTAACTGAGCAACCATCCCGATAGTTCAGGAAAACTAATTTCACCTAAGAATGAGAGCTAGAAAAGGATCAAGGTCAAGTCGCACAGACACTTTCCTAAAAAGAGAATGAGCAGCACTCATAACACATCCAACGAAAATGTCCCACAAAACTGAAATTTTCTCTTCTCAAGCAACCTAAATACATTAAAAAATAACACCAGGCATGAAAAACAAAATAAGTTGGAATTAGAAAACTCAAAAATGAAAAAATAAATAACCTAAATAAAAGTTAAATGAAATTAAATTAAAAAAAAAAAAAGAAAACTCAAAAAATGGAGTGAAAAAACTTGGGAACATATTAGAAATAAGAGTAAAACATCAGGAAGACTAAAGAAGAAGAAACAAACAGCAGACATCAAGTTAAAAGAAATAGAGAAAAGGAAAATATTTACAACCAAAATGAAATTAGAAAGACATAAGAAAGAATCAAGAGTAAGTGACAAATGATGAAGAAAGGCAAGGAGGAGCTAACACAGAAGTCCTGAAGAAAAAAGTCAAAACAAGGAAACAGAATACTAAGAACTAAGATTTTAAAAAATTGCAAGAATATAGACCCAGAACACACAACATAAAACAATAGTCTGGCAATAACTGCACTTCAAAGAAAAGGAAAAAAAGTCCTTTGAATGTCCAAGTAAAAAAGAGGGACTTAGAAGGTAAAGAAACTTAATTTATCATTAGCCTTTGAAACTTTATGCCAAAAGAAAATAAGCAACATATTTAAGAAACTCAAGAAAATCACGTGTGAGCCAGGGGTTTTATGTCCAGCCAAACTGACTTTCCAACATAAAGGACACAAGCTCTGATTAGCATGCAAATACTCAGAATATGGTTCCCATGAACCCCTGCTGAAATATTTGGAGGGGAACTTCAGACAGTAATAATTAATAATAATAGTAATAGTAATAATGATAATGTCTAGAAAGACATCCATATACGAAATGGTTGTGAGCACAAAACTTAGAGCTGCTTGTCGAAGTCAGAGGTAAAAGGGAGAGTATGTGTTCAAAAGGGAGAATGTGTCAAGGCTATATGTGCTGACAATGTAAAGAAATATAATGTATTCGTAAAGTGGGGTGAATGGGGAGAGCAAATGAGAAAAAATAAACTTTCCAGTAAGTACTGGTGATGGTGGGATTAGTATTGTTATTCTGGGACTGGGAGGATAAAGGAAACAAGTAGTTACGGAACATAGATATCATTCCCTGTGTCTCTGAGAACCAGGATTCCCGGCATGGAAGAAACGAGACACACTTGTAATTGAGAAGAAGCTATGTAAACAATGTTTGGCACTGAATTGAAATTGAAAGCACCAGTATGAATTTAGGAGGTACTTTATCTTTAAAATTATGTAAATATTCCCTAACTCTATTCACTGAAAAGACCTCGAAACAGGACACACCTAGTAAGCAAATATCCTCAGCATCCTGGTTTGTGATACCATTTCGTACTAACAGAAACGAGAACTTCTTGGAGAAATACTTGTTCTAAGTCTGGGGCAGGTGATGTACAAGACTTCCTGATGAGTCTGGCATATCACCTCACACCAGATAGTGAAGATTTTTAGGGTTATGTCAAAAGAACTCAGGAGGTAACTTGAAAAGCCTCCCCCTGACCAAAGATGAGAAATTTAAACTTCAAAAAAATATTTTCTGGGGCACCTGGGTGACTCAGTCGGTTAAGCGTCCGACTTCAGCTCAGGTCATGATCTTGTGGTTTGTGAGTTCAAGCCCCACGTCAGGCTCTGTGCTGACAGCTCAAAGCCTGGAGCCTGCTTCAGATGCTGTGTTTCCTTCTCTCTCTGCCCCTCCCCTGCTCATGCTCTGTCTCTGTCTCAAAAATAAATAAAACATTTAAAAATATATATATATATTTTCTGCAATGGATTAGAAAATGTTGAATGTGTTTAAATACATACATTCATAATGATACTTTAAAAAATTAGTCACCTTCATGGGATGATAGCAAGTTCATTACTGGGAAAACTGGCTAATAAGAAAGAACCAAGTATTTATCCTGGCTTTCTTACATAAACTAGATTGCTGGTTAACCAAAATATAGACAATAGGAAGTGTTTCTTTATAGGGAGAGTTCAACTAACAGCTGAAAAAGAAATCATGAAATTAAAATACCACCATTTTGCAAATCCAGTGAGTTAATTTGTCTAGGCGCTGAGCAGAAAACAGTTGCTAACACCCCCAAAGGAGAATCAGCCACAAATGATGTGCCTCCCTCCTGATATACCCCCTATAGCCTTGCCAAAGGTGTTGAACCTGGATCTGAATAAACCTCTAAATTCATGTGAAAGAAATTCAAAGGACAGAAAAAAAGTTGAACCATACCATAATGCAACAGCAAAATCTGGACTATGGGAAACTACAGATAAAATGTCAAGAAAAGAAAGAGATGGGCAAGGGGTAGACTACAGATTAAGAGAGACTTAAAAGACACATCAAATACAGGGTGCCTGTGTGGCTCAGACGGTTAAATGTCTGACTTCTGATTTTGGCTCAGCTCATGATACCATGGTTTGTGAGTTTGAGCCCCCATATCAGGCTCCACACCATCAGCATGGGATTCTCATTCTCTCCCTCTCTCTCTGCCCCCACCCCCTGCTCACAATCCCTACCCCCACCCCCACCGCCTCTCTCTAAAATAAATAAAATTAGGAAGAAAAAAAAAAGATCAAATGCAGTATTAAAACAACAAGGCTGGGGGCGCCTGGGTGGCTCAGTTGGTTAAGCATCCAACTTCTACTCAGGTCATGATTTCACGGTTCATGGGTTCGAGCTCCACATTGGGCTCTGTGCTAACAGCTCTGAGCCTGGAGCCTGCTTCAGATTCTGTTTCTCCCTCTCTCTCTGCCTCTCCCCTGCTTACTCCGTCTCTCTCTCTCTCTCTCAAAAATAAATAAACATAAAAAAAAAAATAAAAATTTTAAATTTAAAAACAAGGCTAAACCATATTCTAGGGATATACACTTTGATAATAACATAAAGAAATGCAACAAGATGATTATTATAGAAGTTAGGATAATGGTTACTTTTAGTAGGATTAGAAGGTGAACTGGATTAGAGCAGGGCACTCATGGAAGACTTCGTGGCTGGCAAAGGTTTAATTCTTGACCTGCGTCATGACTGCAAGAGACTTGTCATATTCACAGTGATTAAGCTACAGAGAATATTCTTACAGCTCAGGTAAAAAATATTTGTTGCAACAAGGATGTACACTTTTGCAAATTAAAAAGGAGGTAGTAGGTGGGGAAACTGGGGAAGGGAGTCAAAAGGTACAAACTTCTACTTAAAAGATAAGTTCTGGGGATGTGACGTAAAACATGATGGCTATGGTTAACAATCTCATATTGTATATTTGAAAGTTGCTAAGAAAATACACTTCACAAGTTCTCATCACAAGGAAAAAGATACTTGTAACTATATGAGATGATGGATGTTAACTAAACTTATTGTGGTGATCATTTCATAATATATGTAACATAGCAAATCATTATAGTGCGTACTTTAAACTTGTGCAAAGTTCTATATCAATTATATCTCAGTAAAACTGGCGAGGGCAGTGGGGAGAAGACATTAGGCTGGTAAACTGAATCAACTTTCCCAAAGAATGTTGATAATATGTAACAAAACTCTTTAAAAATGCACAGTTTAAACTTTGATATGGTAATTATATACCTAGGATACTCTTTTAAGGAAATAAAGATGCAAACAAAAGATATTTATGTCAGCTATATTTAAAATACTAAATCAGGGGCTCCTGGGTGGCTCAGTGGGTTGAGCGTCCGACTTCGGCTCAGGTCATGATCTCACAGTCCGTGAGTTCAAGCCCCGTGTCGGGCTCTGTGCTGACAGCTCAGAACCTGTAGCCTGTTTCAGATTCTGTGTCTCCCTCTCTCTCTGACCCTCCCCCGTTCATGCTCTGTCTCTCTCTGTCTCAAAAAAAACGTTAAAAAAAAAATTTAAAAAAAAAAACAAAAAAAAAATAAACTACTAAATCAGTACTTGAACACCTAATATTAGAAACACGATCAAATGGGGGCGCCTGGGTGGCGCAGTCGGTTAAGCGTCCGACTTCAGCCAGGTCACGATCTCGCGGTCCGTGAGTTCGAGCCCCGCATCAGGCTCTGGGCTGATGGCTCGGAGCCTGGAGCCTGTTTCCGATTCTGTGTCTCCCTCTCTCTCTGCCCCTCCCCCGTTCATGCTCTGTCTCTCTCTGTCCCAAAAATAAATAAAAAATGTTGAAAAAAAAATTTAAAAAATAAAAAAATAAAAAAAAATAAAAAAAAATAAAAAGAAACACGATCAAATGAATGGCACAGCTATAATGAGTATGACATTATTTTTCACGAATATTTAACTAGAGAAAATAGTTCCTATAATATTAAGAGGAAAAACAAAGAAACAAAACAATCAACATATAAATGCACAAAAAAAAATTAGGGAATAAAATATATTAAAGTATTAGTGGATATAGTGATTTTTATTTCTTTTTTCTAGGCCTGCCTAGTTTTTCCATACTATCTATTATATATTTTATAACCAGCAAAATGTACCAATAAATAAAATATATCAGTCTTTAAAAAAAGAGGGGATTTTCCATATGAAATCTGTATCAGAATAATTAAAAAAAATAAGATATGGAATATAACAGTCTGCTTTACCACCTTTTCTGCATTATATTTCTCTCTCCTTTCTCCTCTCATGCTAGAAAACATACTAAGTCTCCCTCCTGCTAATTCAGAGTAAAGTTTTGGAAGGGGAACGAACAAGTAATTACTAGAACAATATATGCTAGTGCCTGTCCTGCAGCCTTCATGTACACATTATCTCATTTCTCCTTTGAGGGGAAATATTTAAAGTTTAATAGAGAATTCCTGGAATTCACAATGCCCTCGAAATACTAAACAGGATGGAAATAATTAGGCACATGCACCATAACTTAATTAAAGGACAATCATCCCAGCGTTGCTTATAAAGGCAAAAAAAAACCCAAAAAAACAAAAAACAAAAAAAAACCCAGAAATGACCTAAATATCCAACAACAGTTGATACTGTTAGTTACTGTACCATTAAAATCATGTTATAGATAAATGTTTATTGGCATAGAAAGATACAGTGTCAATGTTTTTAAAAGGAAGGTATAATTATCCCACTATTTCAAGTGTACGTGTGCATGCGTATACTCATAAGTCTGGAGGTACAACCAATGTTTAATGGTGTTTCTCTCTTAGTTACAGGATTTGGAGAATTTTAAAATATGTTCTTTTTGGTTATCTGCATTAGCTAATTCTATGACACAGATACATTACTTACTGGGGGTAAAAAAAGAAAAAAAGGTAACTTACTAAAGCTAAATTGTATCTCTTCTCTCTCCTTCTCCTATGGTAGATTTTGTCAACTGAACCAAAATTTCTATTTCCACAATGAAAATCTTTATAGCAGAAACCAGGACTACTGCCCCAGCTAACTGCAAGTCTCCAGTCTGAATAACTTGTAGAGGTGGAGGGCAGTCAGAAGAGGGCAGCACCGGTCACGGAGAACACTGATTCCTACAGCCCTGCTGTGCACACTCTAGCCAGTCATAAACTCAGTTAGTTGTCAAGTTTGGAGAAGGGGAAGGAAACAAATAATTGCTGAATACTTATTTATTATGTAAGTGAGCACAGGGTTATGCACCACTTTTTATTAGATGAGTTTTGCCCCCACACCAACCCTGTTAGCTATTATTATTCTCATTTTACAAGTGAGCAAATTAAAGTCTAAAAAGATTAAATAACCCACCCCCACATGCCACCTCACTGGAACCATCAAAGGCAGCTGGTGCATGTAGCTCACTAGGGGACACCCACTGTGTGCCTGGCTCTGGTGGCCAAGGGGGATTGTGTTTCTGGGCCTTGTGGGTCTGAAACACTTGGAGAGGCAGTTCTTGGTAGGCAACCACCCTCAGGGCATTGTATAGTTGGCAGGTTTAAATATATCCTCAACCTTTTTTCTGAGAATGGCCTAACTACGTGATCTATAGCTTCAGGTTTGTAACACATCCTGAGTCTATGGAAATGCTCTCAGAAAACAAGAGCTGAGGGATACTACCTATGAGCTCTCACTATGTCCCACTATAGTTTGCCAGTACCTCCAGAAAAAAAAAAAAAAAAAAAAAAAGCCATATACTTGTCTGAAGCCCTAAATTTTACAACTGTCACTAAGGGGACACCTCCAGATCACTTGGTCTGGAGGCCAGCAAGGTCTACAATTGCAGTCCCATAGGACTGTGTATATCTGCATACTTTAAAAGCTGCTACCTGAGGGTCTATCTTCCAATTGGCCCCCAACTGGGGGATGACTAAGATCCCCCCCCCACCCCCCAGTAACACTCAAGATCTTGGTACAACCTCAACAACTGGGACCTACCAAAAAAACATCAGGCTGCTTACACAATCCCAAAGATTTGAAAGACAACCAAAAACTAGGGCAAGGTTAAATGATAAGGCTCATCTCCTAAACAATGCCACTCCTGCAAGATAAGGAGACATAGCTGTTTTATCACCTAATACATAGAAACACAGGGACTTGAGCAAAATTGGGAGAAAGAAAAATATGTTCCAAATGGAAAACACAAGCTAAAACCCCAGGGGGGAAAAAAAAAAACCTCATTGAAATGGAGATAACTAATTTACCTGAAAAAAAGTTCAAAAAAATAGTCATAAAGATGCTCACGAAACTCAGAAGTATGAATGAACACAGCAAAACTTCAATAAATATATAGAAACTATAAGAAAGAAATGGACATCATAGAACTAAAGAATACAATAATTAAACAGAAAAGTGCAAGAGGGGTTCAACATCAGACCATATGATAACAAGATAAAATCAGTGAGCTGGAAGAGAGGGCAGGATGCTGCTCATCCTCAAAGAGCAGCAAAAACAAAAAAGAATTTTTAAAAAGTAAACATAGCTTAAGGGACCTATGGGTCAACATTAAGTGGAATGAAATTTGCATTATAGGGATGCCAGAAGGTCAAGAGGAAGAGAAAGGGGCAGAAAACTTATTTGAAGAAATAATGGCTGAAATGTTCCCTAAACCAGAGAAAGAGACATTTTGCTCCAGGAAGTCGAGAGTTGCAAATAAAATAAACCCAAAAAGAGTTATACTAAGTCATATTATAATTAAAATGTCAAAAGTTAAAAATAAGGAGAGAATCTTAAAAGCAGCAAGAGAAAAACAACATGTTATGTATAAAGAAAACTCTAGGAGACAATCAGCAGTATTTTCAGCAGTAACTGTTCAGGACAGAAGGGAGTGGCATGATATATTCAAGCTGCTGAAGGAAACCATTCCTATCAAGAATTCTCTTTCTGTCAACGTTATCATTCAGAATTGAAGAAGAGATAAAGAGCTTTCCAGAAAACAAAAGCTAAAGGAGTTCATCAGCCTTACAAAAAAATTTTAAAGGGACTTCTTTAAGCTGAAAAGAAAGGGCACTAATTAATAACAAAAAAATGAAAGTAAAAATCTCACTTGTAAAGAGAAATATTTAGTAAGCATAGCACATTAATCACTTATAAAGTTAGGATAAAGATTTTAAAAAGTGAAAATAACTATAAACACAATAAAAAGTTAAAAGATACTCAAAATAAAAAGTTGTAAAATGTGAATTCAAAAACACAAAATGTATCAGGGGGAATAAAAGTGTAGAGTTTCAGAATGCATTCTTTTTTTTTTCTTTTAATTTTTTTTTCAACGTTTTTTATTTATTTTTGGGACAGAGAGAGACAGAGCATGAACGGGGGAGGGGCAGAGAGAGAGGGAGACACAGAATCGGAAACAGGCTCCAGGCTCCGAGCCATCAGCCCAGAGCCTGACGCAGGGCTCGAACTCACAGACCGCGAGATCGTGACCTAGCTGAAGTCGGACGCTTAACCGACAGCGCCACCCAGGCGCCCCTCAGAATGCATTCAAACTTAACCTGCTATCATCTTAACATGGACTGTTACATATAAAGGCAGTAATATATGAGCCCCATGGTAACCACAAAGCAAAAATCCATGGTAGATACACAAAAAATGATGAGAAAGGAATCTAAGCACAAGAACATAGAAAGTCATCAAACCAAAAGGGAAGAAACCAAATGAAGAAGAAAGAAATGGAGAGGAACTACAAATTGACCAAAAAAAAAAAAAAAAAAAAAAAAAAAAAAAAAAAAAATGCCAATAAGTATTTACCTATCAATAATCACTTTAGCTGTAACTGGACTAAATTCTCTGATCAAAAGAGTGCTGAATGGATTAAAAAAAAAAAAAAAAAAAAAGAACAAGACCCATCAATATGTTGCCTCCAGTAGACATATTTCAGATGTAAGGACATGTGGAGACTGAAAGTAAAGACATGAAAAAATATGTTTCCTGCAAATCGAAACCAAAAGAAACCAGGTATCACTTTCTTATATGTATACTGACCATACAAGATAGACCTTTAGAAAGACTGTCATAAAAGACTGTAATAAAAGACAAGGATGGGCCATACATAATGATAGAGGGGTCAATCTGGCAAGATGCAACATTTGTAAATATTTATGCACCCAATATAAGAGTACCTAAATACATAAAGCAAATACCAACAGACCTAATAGGAGAAACTGACAGCAATACAATAATAGTAGGGGATTAACAGGCTACTTACATCAGTGGATAGATCATCCAGACAGAAAATTAATAAACATCAACCTTAAATGACACATTGCACCAGATGGACTTATTAGATATAAACAGAACATTCCATTGAAAAACAGGAAAATACACATTCTTCTCAGTGCACACAGAATATTCCCCAGGATGGATCATATGTTAGGCCACAAAACAAGTCTCAATAAATTGAAGAAGACTGAAACCATATCAAGCATCTTTTCTGCACACAATGGTACAAAACTATAAATCAACTGTAAGGCGAAAACTGGGGGGGGGGGGGGGGGGGGGTGGATCACAAATATATGGAAATTAAACAATATGGTACTGAACAATCAATGGGTTAACAAAGAAATCAAAGAAGGTATTAAAAATAGCTTGAGACAAATGAAAATGGAAATATAACACACCATAATCTATGGGATACAGCAAAAGCAATTCTAAGAGGCAAATTCATAGCAATACAGGCCTACCTAAAGAAACAAGAAACTTTTAAAGAACAAAGTAAGCCCAAAATTCATACAAAGAGGAAACTAATAGAGATCAGAATGGAAAAAAATGAAACAGAGACTGAAACCATATTAGAAAAGATCAATGAAACTAAGCCAGATTAATAACATCAACACACCTTTAGCCACACTAAGAAAAAAGAGAGGGTTCAAATAAATAAAATCAGAAGGGTTAAGTCCCAACTGATATTAAAGAAATACAAAGGATATAAGAGATGACTATGACCAATAATATGCCAATAAACTTGACAACCAAGAAAAAAAATGAATAAATTCCTAGAAACATAATTTTCCAAGACCAAATCATGAAGAAAACAGAAAATCTGAATAGAAGGATTACTAGTAAGGAAACTGAGTCAGTAATCAAAAACCTCCCAACAAACAAATGTCGAGGACCAGACAGCTTCACTGGGGATTTCTACCAAATGTTCAAATAAGATTTAGTACCTATCCTTTCATCCTTTCATACTCCTCCAAAACTGAAGAGGTAGGAACACTACCAAACTCATTTTATGAGACCAGCATTGCCCTGACACCAAAAGCAGACCAAAAAAAAAAGAAAAAAAAAAGAAAAATTACAGGTCAATATCCCTAATGAACATAGATGCAAAAATACTCAACAGACCAAATCAACAATGCATTAAAAGGATCATATGCCATGATCAAGTAGGAGTTATTTGGGGGATGTAAGAATGGCTCAACATCTACAGAACAATCAATGTGATAAAACACATTGACAAAATTAAGAATAAAAATCATATCATCTTAAAAGATGCAGAAAAAGCATGTGACAAAATTCAACATCCATTTATGACAACAACTCTTACCAAAGTGAGTACAGAAAACACTCAACACAATAAAGGCCATGTGAGACAAGTCCCCAACTATCATACGCAATGGTGAAAAGCTGAAAGCTTTTCCTTTAAGATCACCAACAAGACAAGGATACCCACTCTCACCACTTTTATGCAACAAAATATTGGAAATCTAGCCAGAGCAATTATGCAGAAAAAGAAATAAAAGGCATCCAAATTGAAAGGAGAAGTAAAATTGTCACTATTTGTAGACATGATTTTATATAGAGAAAACCCTAAAAATTCAACCAAAAAAAATGATTAGAACTAATATATGAATGGAGTGAAGTAACAATCACTTCAAATCACATAAAATCAATATAAAAATCTATTACTTTTTTTTATACATTAACAATGAACTATCAGAGAATTAAGAAAACAATCTTCTTTACACATGCATCAAAAAGAATAAAATTTGCAGGAGTAAATTTAACTATGAAGGTGAGAAAACTTTACACTGCAAACTGTAAGACTGATGAAAGAAACTGAAGAAGACATAAATAAATGGAAAGATATATGTTAGACTGGAAAAATTAATTTGAAAAATGTTGTATTGCCCAAAGCAATCTGCAGACTCAATGCCATCCCTATCAAAATTCCAATGGCATCTTTCACAGAAATAAAACCATCCCAAAATTTGTTTGGAACCACAAAATATCCCATTATACTGACAAAAACAAAGCTGGAGGCATCATGCTGATTTTAAAATATACTACAAAGCTATGGGGCACCTGGGTGGCTCAGTCGGTTGAGCACCCGACTTGGGCTCAGGTCATGAGTTTGAGCCCCGCGTCGGGCTCTGTGCTAACAGCTTAGAGCCTGGAGCCTGCTTCATATTCTGGGTCTCGCTCGCTCTCTCTCTGCCCTCTCCCACTCATGCTGTCTCTCTCTGTCTCTCAAAAATAAATAAACATTAAAAATTTTTTTAAACTATACTACAAAGCTACAGTAATCAAAACAGTATGGTGTTGGCATGAAAACACATACATAGAGCAATACAACAGAACAGAGAGCCCAGAAATAAACCCATGTATATATGGTCAATTAATATACAAGGGAGACAAGAATATACATGGGGAAAGGACAGTCTCTTCAATAACTGTTATGGAGAGTCACATGCAGAAGAATACAACTGGACTACTACCTTACACCATATACAAAACTGTACTTGAAATGGATTAAAGACTTGAATGTAAGACAAGAAACCCTCAACTTCCTAGAAGAAAACTAAGGTGATAAGCTCCATGACATTGGTCTTAGTAGTATCTTTTTGGCTCCTACTCCAGAAGTAATGGCAACAAAAGCAAAAATAAACAAATGGGACTACATCAAACAAAAAGCTTCTGCATACTGAAGGGACCTCCTCACTAGCAAATGGGAGAGGATATCTGAAAATCATACATCAGATAAGGAATTAATATCCAAAATATATAATGAACTTATACAGCTCAATAACAACAACCAATCCTATTGAAAAATAGGCAGAGTATCTGAATAGACATTTTTCCAAAGAAGACAACAGATGGCCAACAGGCACATGAAAAGATGCTCAACATCACTCATTATCAGGGAAATGCAAATTATATCCACAATGAGATATAACTGCACATCAGTCAGAATGGCCATTATCAAAAAGATAAGCATGACGGCAATGGTAGGGAGGTTCCTCAAAAAATTAAAAATAGGGGCACCTGGGTAGCTCTGTCAGTTAAGTGTCCTACTCTTGATTTACGTTCAGGTCATGATCTCATGGTTTGTAAGATTGAGCCCTAATTCAGACTTTTGCTGACAGCATGATGGAGCCTGCTTGGATTCATTCTCTCTCTCTCTCTCTCTCTCTCTCTCTCTCTCTCTCTCTCTCTCTCTCTCCCCCTCTCTGCCCCTCCCCCGCTTACTCACACATGTGCACTTGCTCTCTCTCAAAATAAATTAAAAAAATTTTTAATTAAAAACAGAATCATTATGCAATTCAGCAGTTCCACTTCTTGCTATTTATTGTAAGAAAAACAACTAATATGAAAAGAGCTATGCACTCTTATGTTCATTGCAGCATTATTTACAATAGCCAAGATATGGAAAGAATCTATCTTGTCCATCAGTGCATGAATGTATAAAGAAAATGTGGTATAGGGGCACCTGGATAGCTTACTCGGTTAAATGCCTAACTTCAGCTCAGGTCACGATCTCACGGTTCATAAGTTCAAGCCCCGCATCAGGATCTGCACTGACAGTGCTGAGCCTGCTTGGAATTCTCTCTCTCTCCTCTCTCCTCTCTCCCTCTCCCTCTCTCTCTCTGCTACTCCCCTACTTGTGCTCTCTCTTTCAGTATAAATTAACTTTAAAAAGAAAATGTGGAATACTACTCAGCCATAAAAAGAAATGAAATCTTGCCATTTGTGCAACACAAATGGACCTCAAGAGTATCATGCTAAGTGAACTAAGTCAGACAAAGACAAATACTGTATCATTGCACTCAGACCTCGAATCTAAAAAACAAAACAAATGAACAAACAAAACTCACAGATACAGAGAACAGATTGGTGGTTGCAGGGTGGGGGGTTTGGCAGGGAACAAAATGCATGGAGATAAGAAGGTACAAATTACCAGTTACAAAATAAGTAAGTCATGAGAATGTAACATACAACATGGGGACTATAGTCCCCATGGAGTCAATAATATGATTCTTAAAGTTGCTACGAAGGTAAATCCTAAAAGTTTTCATTCTAAGAAAATTCGTATCGTAGTAGATGGTAAACAGATGTGATGTGGTCATCATTTTACAGTGTGTACAAATACAGAATCATTATATTGTAAACTCGTAACTAACATAAGGTTGTATTTCAATTGTACTTCAATAAAAAAGTAAACATATAAAAAGTTACAAGATTAAGTAACTAACTCAAAGTCACACCATCAAGCAGGAGAGCCAGCATTAGAATCTATATCTTTGTCACTGGAGAGCCCAAAATCTTTCTACTACATTGTGGCTCCCACCAAACTCAGCTGATTCATGGAACTGAAATCTTAATTACTGAAAGACAATCTCACCTTATTGGCAACAGCATTGACACTTGGCCGGGCATCAAATATAAAGATTTTATGAGACTGAGCATTGGAATCCATGATAGCTTGAAGGTATTTTTCGTCTTCTTTGCTTCGCTTTCCACTCACTCCTACCATGGGCTGGCTACATCGAGTGATTGTGGCTTGACTCTCAGGATGAATCCATGATAAAACCTTAAGGGGGGAAAAACAGTGACACACCCTTTATATATGTTTCTGTTTATAATTCTTCTCAAAAACATTACTCTATAAAATTCTGCTTTCTGATTAGTTCCAAAGCCTAACCATGAAAGGATATATAAGGCTGCTATAAAAAATCATTGTCTTTCTTTCAAGCCAACTCTGGCATATGGGCAATTTGGTCTAATTCTTTAATCAGGTATTGAGTTATGAAAGTCATGATTATTCGGAAGTGCTGTCTCTAGGAAAAAATATATTAAAAGAGTGTTAAGTAAACCTCTTAAAGTTTTATTACTAAATCAGCAAACTCTCTAACTGTAACATCTTCAGAATCTATGAGCTTTGTAACAAAAATTATTTAAGCCAATCTTTCTAAAACACAATACTTCATCATAAATTTATAAAGTTTTCTTCTTTCCAGGGTTTGAAGGAAAAGAGCAGTTATCACCATGATTAAAGAATATATAATAAAATAAAGAAATAGTGAATACAGAGCCAACTTTGTTTTCAAGTTAAGAATTGCAATTCTGTGCAGTTCTCTAATACCCATATCGGAGTCTCAGAAACTTCTTTAAGTCTTTCCTCCACTTTTCATTTTACTAAATAACTCATTCTCTAATACCCCCATAAAAGGCCTGTTGCTACAGCTATTTTTATCCTGCATCCATGTTCCCATTCATTAACTTCAGCATCACGCAGAGTACAAAAGCATTTGCAAAGTCTCATCAAAGCTTCATACTTACTGGGATACGGCCCCTTGATCTGAAGGATGCCACCCTCTTTAATTCTTCATCAGGAATATTTGCTGGCACAACCAATAGGGCAGGATATGTATCACAAAGCTCATACCGCTCATTTATCTTTGTTATTCTCCAGCTTTCATTCGGAATTCCCTACATGTGAAATAAAACACAGGACAGATTACTACCTAAAATATTACAATATAATGAAATAAAAGCTATCCTATTTAACCTCTCTTGTCTGCACTATCTCTTAAGTTGTTGGAATAGTCACTGTCTACTGGTATAGTGGCCAGGCTATTCCAATGCAGGGATCTGTGTTCAGTTTGGTACTCAATTACATATTGAAAGATTTCTTAAATCATTAAATACTGATCGATTGCTGGGTCTGTGCTAAACATATCCAGTAGGAAGGAAGGACACAGTAACACTGAAAATGTTCCCTGTCTTTAAAAAAAAAGTCTCATTCAGGTTGATTGGATAATTGATTTTGTTGCCATTCAAATATCTTAAATAAAGAAATGTCAGGGAGCAGCTATCAAATATCCAAGTATCCACCAGAACGCTATACATATGCTTATCACTTACATACCTGAAGTGAATTTTTCCCTCCTAAATTATAGTAGTAATGGAATGTTGCTAATCTAACACACAGTAGAAAAGCAAGGGAGTGGGGCACCTCAGTGGCTCAGTTGGTTGAGCATCTGACTCTTGGTTTCAGCTCAGGTCATGATCCCGGGGCTGTAGGACTGAGCCCCAGTGGGGCTCTGTGTGAGCATGGAGCTGCTTAAGATATTGTCTCTCTCTCTCTTTCCCTCCCTCTCTCTCTCTCTCTCTCCCTCCCTCCCTCCCTCTGCCCTTCTCTCCCTCTCCCCTGCTCATTCATGCTCTCTTTCTCTCTCTCTAAAATTAAAAAAAACAAAAAAGGAAGGGAGTATCAGAAGGCAAAACCAACAGGCAAGAGAAATATTTTTGAAAACAAATCAATTATTAAGCCCTCATTTGGTCCTTCAGGATTTGCTATTAACTAGTCTACTACTTCACATAAAGGGTTACTTAAATAAGACACTTAAAATTTTCCATCTTCCATTCCACAGAAAAGGAGGTCATTAAATTAATTGGAATTAAGAAAATATATCTATTTAAACTTTATGGCCCCTGACAACTCACATAATTAATCAGAACAAGAAAGAATAGAAAGAAACCAAATTATAGTAAACTCCCCCACCACACACACATTTACTGAGTACCCGTTATGCACAGGTGCATGTCAGCAGACTTTCTACACACACACATATACATATTATTGTACTCAGGTTCTGTTAACTTCAGTTTATAGGTGAAGAAATTGTGGTACACTGCAACTTGACCAAAGGAGGTAATAAAGAATTCCATGTACATTCCAAACCTATCCTTTTTATTTAGAAGTACATTGTTCCTAAAAAAAATTAATATCCTAGTTCATGAAATTGTTAACAAAAATCTGAAATCAAAGGGCAGACTGTACTCCCCTTTAAAGAGGTATTTCTCAAGCGACTGCCAAATACCCAAGACAATATTAAAAATAAGAAAGGAAAGAAAATTTCTTACCAGTAATCATATGGTAAATGCTATCAATAGAGTATCCATGAATTCCTAGCCATGGTGTTTCTTCATCAGTGCCTTATATTCTATTTACATTAGCCTAGTCTCAACCTAGCTTCTTATGATACACATCACTCTTTCCCTCTTGCTTTCCTTAACTTTTTAAATACTAAAAAATGGTTCAGGTAAAATCCTTACTTATTGTTAGAAATAAAAGAAAGAATTAAAGGCTTAAAAATGTATTCCCATGCTATAACAAAAAAGTATGGTGAACTGGCAAGTTTACAGAGGTGGTACTCAAGCAAAAACCATCTTTAACTCATCCCTTTCCTTACATCCTTACCCCTGACATCCAATCAATGACCGGTTTCTATGACTTTTTTCTTCTAAAAGTATCAAAAGAAAACTTTGCTATTTTCCATCCTCACTGGAACTTCCCTAATTCAGGCCATTACCACTTCTCTCCTGTCCCTCTGCAAGCCATTCCCGATGCTGCCTCCACATAATCATCTAAGATGCAAGTTAGCACGCCATTCCCCTGTCTCTGGTTACCTATTCCTTTTCAGATAAAGTATAAATCCTTCATGGGGAGGAGTGAGGTCACCAAGGTGGCAACACAGGTGTTCCTGACTTTGCTCCTCCACACAAGAAGAACAACTAACAACCATTCAGGAGCAAGACAGCATCGAGAGAATCCTACAACACGGGACTGGAGCACTTCCTGCACCTCAGAGACCCAGAAAGCCTGCAATGGAAGGGGAAGAGAAGTGGCTGCATGTTGACCACACTGTCCCTCCCCCAAGGCCATCCCAGCACCACCACACAGACAGGTCTCCTCTGAACCCCTGGCTCCTCCAGTAGGAAGCACAAGCCAGGGGCAGAACACCAGCAGCATCCCTCCCTCACCCCAGCACTGTGGATCCGCTTTGTAGGAGTCCCTACTCTGATCTCACACTACAGGGAAACAGAGTTCATACCTGCTGTGTCCAAGTAGTAATTCAAACCAATGGTTTTGCTCACCTGCACAGCCAAGCCCTGGGCACATATACTCGGACCAGGGAACTCAGCAGGGTACAAAACTCCCTAATTTAGACCCTCAAATGAGGAGTTCTGCCAGCCCTAGAATTCAGCTGCCTATAAGAGACTCACTTTAGTCTCAAAGACTCACACAGCCTGGGAATGAAAAGATGGGAAAAGACATTGCAAGCAAATGATTAAAAAAAAAAAAAAAAAAAAAAAAAAAAAAAAAAAAGCAGGGGTGGGGCCCCTGGTTGGCTCAGTCAGTTAAGCATCGGGACTCTTGATCTCAGCATTGTGAGTTCAAGCCCCACACTGGGCTCCACACTGGGTGTGAAGCCTAGTTAAAAAAAAAAAAAAAAAAAAAGTAAAAAGCAGGATGACCACACAGGCAAAATAGACTTTAAACTAACAACAGTAAAAAGAAAAAAAAAAGTCTTGGTATACTGAGAAAAGGGACAATACATCAAGAAGATAAACAACTGTAAATATTTAGGCATTCAACTTTGGAGCTCCTAAATGTATAAAGTAAATCCTGAATGTATAAAGCAAAAACTAACAGAGCAAAGGAGAAATAAACAGTAATATGGTAATAGTTGGGGATGTCAATACCCCATTGTCAACAATGGATAGATCACCTAGACAGAAAAATCAATAAGGAATCAGTGGATATAAACAACACTACGGTCAAAATGGACCTAACAGGTATACACAGAACACTCTATCCAACAACAGCAGAATATACATCCTCTGAAGTGCACACAGAACACTTTCTACTATAGACCACATGTTAGGTCACAAAACATGTCTTAGCAAAATCAATTATACTAATAAAATCATACCAGGTACCTTCTCTGACCACAGTGTCATAAAACCAGAAATCAGTAACAAAAGGAAAACTGAAAAATTCACAAACATGAAAAAATTAAGCAACATTCTCCTGGACAACCAATGGGTCAGGGAACAAATTAAAGGGGAAGTAAAGTTTATTGAGACAAACAAAAACAAACACAATACACCAGAACTTGCTGGATGTAGCGAAAACACTTCTATTATTTTTTTTTTTTTTTTTTTTTTTTTTTTGGGACAGAGAGAGACAGAGCATGAACGGGGGAGGGGCAGAGAGAGAGGGAGACACAGAATCGGAAACAGGCTCCAGGCTCCGAGCCATCAGCCCAGAGCCTGATGCGGGGCTCGAACTCATGGACCGCGAGATCGTGACCTGGCTGAAGTTGGACGCTTAACCGACTGCGCCACCCAGGCGCCCCGCGAAAACACTTCTAAAAGAGAAGTTCATAGCAATAAATGCCTACCTTAAAAAGTAAGAAAGATCCCAAATTAACAACCTAAGTCTATATCTTAGTTATACTCTTAGTTAGACTAACTAAGGGAAAAAGAGAAAGGGTCTAAATTAACAAAATTATAAATGAAAAAGGAGATATTACAACTGATAGCACAGAAATTCAAATTATGGTAAGAGGTTATTATGAAACTAATTGCCAACAAACTGGACCACTAGAAGAAATGGAAACATTCTTAGACAACTTACCAAAACTAAATCAAGAAGAAACAGATGCTCTGAATAGACCAATTACTAGTAAGGAGATTGAATCAGTAGTTAAAAATCTCTCAATGCAAGGGCGCCTGGGTGGCTCTGTCGGTTGAGCATCCGACTCTTGATTTCAGCTCAGGTTATGATCTCACAGTTTATGAGTTTGAGCCCTACATGGGGGCTCTGTGCTAACAGTGCAGAGCCTCCTTGGGATTTCTCTCTCTCTCTCTCTCTCTCTCTCTCTCTATCTCTCTGCTCCTACCCCTGCTCATATACTTTCTCTCAAAATAAATAGACAATTTTAAAAAGATCCCTCAAAGGAGAAAAGCCCAAGACCAGAAATGTTAGATCTAATCAATAAATTCAGTGAAGTTGCAAGATACAAAATTAACATACAAAAATCAATAGTGTTTCTATACGATGAGAACGAATTTCCAAAAAAACAATAAACAAATCAATGTCATTGTTATTGTTATTGTAATAACATCAAAAACAATAAAATATTTAGAAATAAATTTAACTTAAGGAGGTAAAAGATCTCTACTCTGAAAACTACAAGACACTGACAAAAAAAAAAAAAAAATTTGAACAAAGATGCAAATAAGTGAGAAGGTAGCTTGTGTCTCCAAAAAAGACACCGAATAGCCAAAGAAATCCTGAGAAAGAAGGACAAAGCCAGAGTTGTTACACTTCCTGATTTTGAGCTATACTATAAAGCCACAGTTATCGAAACAGATTCACATTAAAACAGACAAATACAACTAATGGAACAGAATCAAGAGCCTAGAAATAAACTCACACATAGATAGTCAACTAATATTTGACAAGGGAGCAAAGAACTCAATGGAGCAGGGGCAATCTCTTCAATCAATGGTGCCAGGATAATTTGATATTCACATGTAAAAGAATGAAACTGGACCCATGTATAACATCACTCACCAAAATTAACTCAAAATGGATTAGACTTAAATGTAATACCTGAAACCATGAAAATATAGGAATAGAGAGTTCCTTGACATGGATCTCAGCAACAATTTTTTGGATAGGACACCAAAAGCACAAGAAACAAATAAAAAACAAAAGGGACTACATCAAATTAAAAATTTTCTGCACAGCAGAAGAAATCATCAACAAACTGAGAAGACAACCTACAGTTTGGGAAAAAATATTTGTAAACTGTGTACCTGATAAGGGGTTAATATCCAAAATATATAAAGAACTCATGCAATATACCAAATCGCTACATTGTACACCTAAAACTAATGTAACACTGTATGTCAACTATACTCAAAAAAAAAAAAAAAAAAGTATATATACAAGGCCAACAGATACGTGAAGAAAAAAAAAAAAAAAAAAAAAGAGGTTAGAGTGGGAGAGAGCCAAAGCATAAGAGACTCTTAAAAACTGAGAACAAACTGAGGGTGATGTGGGGTGGGAGGGAGGGGAGGGTGGGTGATGGGTACTGAGGAGGGCACCTTTTGGGATGAGCACTGGGTGTTGTATGGAAACCAATTTGACAGTAAATTTCATATATTAAAAAAATAAAAGCAATTATGATATAAAAAAAAAGATTCTCAATATAGTCATTAGGTAAATGCAAATTAAAGCTACAATGAGATATCTCCTCACATCTGTCAGAGTGGCTGTTATCCAGAAAAACAAAAACAAAAACAAAAACATGAGACAGCAAATGCTGGTGTCGTGAAGAAAGAAAACCCTATTGGTGGGATTGTAAAGTGCCTCAGCCACTATGGAAAACAGTATGGATGATGCTCAAAAAAATCAAAAACAGAACTATGATAGGATCCAGCAATTCCACTTCTGGGAATATATCCAAAGGAAACAAAAACAGCAACTTGAAAAGATACCTGCACCCCCATGTTCATAGCAGCATTATTTAAAATAGCCAAGACATGGAAACAACCTAATGTCTACTGGTGGATAAATGGGTAAAGAAGCTGTGGTATACTTATACAATGGAATATTATCCAGCCATAAAAAGCAAGGAAATCTTACCATTTGTAACAACATGGAAGGACCTTGAGGGTATCATGCCAAGTGAAAGAAGTCAAACAGAAAAAAATAAATACTATATGATCTCCCTTACACTTGGAATATTTTAAAAAAGAAAAAAAAAACTCATAGCAAAGGATAGAAAAAGAGAACAGACTTGTGGTTCCCAGAGCCACAGGGTGGGGGAAGGGAAACTGAAGGAAAGCGGTCAGGTGGTAAAAAAGGTATAACTTCCATTACAAGGGAGATAAATACTAGGGATGTAATGTACAACATGACGACTACAGCTAACACTGCTGTATGATAAACAAGGAAAGTTGCTGAGAGTAAATCCAGTGCGTTCTCCTCATAAGAAAAAAAAAATTTTTTTCCCCTTTTTTCTTTCTCCTTTTTTTTTTATTCTGTCTATTGTGACAAGATGGATGTTAGCTGAACCTATTCTGGTAATCATGTCACAATATGTGTAGATCAAACCATCATGCTGTGCACTTTAAACTTGTATGGTGATGTATGTCAATTATTTCTCAATAAAACTGTAAAAGAAATTCCTTTATGGGACTTAGCAAAGGCCTTCATCCTCCCACTTTCTCCACACTGATGTCTTGCCCCTCCAAACTCTAGTCTAGCCTGTACCAAATACTTTTAGTTCCCAAACGGCCTCATATTCTCTCACTGGAGTACCTGCTTTATCAGTCACTGTATTCATCACTGTGTACTTTAATTGTTAGTTTACTTCTTTGAATCCTCCATTAAATATATGCTCTTTGCAAGTCAGGATTGTATCTTCCTGTTTCAAAGACTTAGCCACTAGTATATAGTAGTGCTGTATAAATTTGATAAGTGGATGGATGAATGAGTGAAGGAAGGAAGGAATGTATTAACGGGTAAATCAATGAACCAAAAGGAAGCCTTCATAAGAAGCAAAATTGGCTTTTGAAGTTTTCTTAGAAAATATGGACTGAGAGCTAAGAGGGTTGGATCACCTAAAAGCATACATCACCTGAGATCCTAATGTACCACTCCCAACCCAGGTAGGTACTCCCATCTGTCAATCCCTTCACACATCCTTAAAGAAAACCACTCCCACGGAGAACGATTGTTACCAGTAAGTAACATGCTTCAGGAAATTGTCAGAGTGGGGGTGGAACCACTGACTTACATTACTTATGTTACATTAATTACATTTATGACTA